>NW_020699449.1:16279299-16309093 GCF_002925995.2 Terrapene triunguis | reverse complement strand
GCCCCGGCCCCTCTGGGCCTGGCCGTTCAGAGCCCCGGCCCCTCTGGCTTGCCGCATCAGTTATGAAAGTAAAAAAAAATGGAGTGAGCCCTGGCACCTAATTGCTTGAGTCTCAGCAGCTCTTTCATTACAAATTAAGCCCTGATCAACCCCCTAGTCCACAGGGGAATGTCGTGTGGGAAAGAAGAAGGGGAAGGAAAGCTGCTAGAGCAGCTTCTTCCCATCAATACTACTGGGTGAGAAAAAGCCTCGCCTTCCATTCCCGAGAAAGAGTCCCTACGCCATGCTCTGTATGCTCCCCATAACGAGAGCCCTGAAATTCCAGAGACCCACCCTTCTTCCTCGGCACGGAGACAGCCTACCAGGGCCGTTCTTAATGCTGCCTCGGGGACTCAGAACCCCAGCAAACATGTGCGAAGAGACTTCACTGAGCTCTCTGCTTGGGGCACGTGCTCACTGTCACAGGGTGGCTTGCCTGTGGGCTGGAGAGCTTGTGTCCAAGCCAGCCCTGAGTACAGAATGAGGCCCCCTGGCCCCCCGGGAGGGGATCAGGAAATTCCCTGTAAAGAGCAGAAGGTGGCTGCCGTTAGAGGGGAGCTCCGGAGGCTGTAGTGAGACTGCAGAGAGGGAAGCCCCTCAGACCGGGGAATTCCTGCAGATAGGAAGGGCGGGGAGTAGCCCGCTAAGGCAGAAAGGGCTCTGACCAGACCAAGGGAGTTTGGGCTGCACCCAGATGAAGGCTGGAGGGAAGCTTAGCCTTGAACTTTAAGTTAATAAATCAGATCCTGAGCTGTTGTGATTGGACTGGCAAAATCCTGATTGGAATTTATTTGGGGCTCCAAAAAGGGAAACTGAGGCACTGTGTGCAGGGCGGGCAGCCACTCTCCTACACTCACACAGACCTTTCAGAGAAAGGGCTTGAAACGTCCATCAGGCTTAGCCCTGTGACACTGTGATCCCATTTATTTACTGTCACCACCAAAGTCCTCGCCATAAGCAGCTGCTTGCACAATGAAAAGGGCGCGCTGCAAGAAGCCACAAGTTAATTTGTTCTATTGAGCCCCTACATAATTTGTTAGTGCCCTTGTGGCACCGCTGCCGGCAACATTTAAAGAGCCCTTTAAATCCACGACAAAGAAATAACACTCCAGATGGGATCAGCGCTATCTTTGCAGGATCTTTTTGTGTCCAATATTAGTTGTAATTACTGCAGCAAAGGGCTGTGCCTATATTCAATTGCAGCTGTTTTTAAGAACCATTCTTTGATGGACTACACACAGATCAGTACAATTTTACGCTCATTTATTTTCTTTTCATTCTTGACGATATGAAAATGCATCTCAAAATACAAAGGCAAAACCTTCCTAAATTTACCTGCCAGCCAACTAATTGTGACCATGAAAGCCTTATTAGAAAAGGATGGTGTAATTGTACCACTTCACTTTTGGCTCTTTGCAGTAATATTCCAGGGCTGGGTGACAGAAACTCTGCTGAGTGAATTTCCTTCTGAGCAGCTCCAGTATCAATCCTGTATCCTATATTGGCCAGGGCTGGATTAGAAGTGGGTTTCCCATCCTGTGAACATTTTTGACATTTCAGATTTTTTTCCCCCCATCCTGAATCTTTTTGTGAACTAAAAATCCTGGTTCAGGAAAATCAGAAAGTTTTGTTTCTTTAATTTAAACATGTTTGGTTTGATTTCAACCCTCCCACCTTTTTACAACTTTTTGAAAATTTACTAAAATTTCAAACAAAAAGTCATTTTGACTCAACTCTCCTCCCTCCCTCCCCAAAGAAAAACCTTTCTGGGTTGACAATCTGAAAGTTTTTTTTAACCAAAACGTTTTTGAGACGAGTATTTCATCAAACCTGATATTGTTTCGCAAAAAGTTTCAGTTTCGATGATTTGACATTTTCAGATGAAAAAACACAAATTGTCAGAAAATTCCCAACTCATTCTATCATTACAGGCAGATCTTTTATTGCCCAGAGATGAGCTATAGTTGCTAATCTAAGTGTTTGGGCAACTCAGGAAGGGAGGATAAAGGTAAGATTGAGTATGAGAGACAATTAGCTAGAATTAAATTTAGGAGACAAAGATGCTCAGTTGGTGTAAAATGGCATAACTCTATTCAAGTCAACAAATCTACGCTGATTTATGCCACCTGAAGGTTGACCCATAGTGGATAAGTCTATACTCCAGTTGTTACCAGGGTGTATTGAAAGTGGTGGGGAGTTTTGTTTTGGGGGGGGAGGTTCATATTCATAGGGTTAGGGCCCCTTATGAAAAGAATGAAAGAAAAAATAGCCTTATTAGCAAATGCAAAAGAAAAGACATGGCATTTCCCGGAGATCCACACTTTTCATAGGCTTGTCACTCAACCTCAGTCTCTCTGGTTTCCACCCATAATACGAGGATCATATTACTTACTCACCTCACATGGCTGTTCTGAGGAGTAGTTGATCTGTATTTAGAAAGTGCTGTATACATGGTGAGTTATTTTTCTTTTTCTGTCCAACATGGCATTTTTAAACAGTATGGATAGATGACAAATGGCTATCTGTGATCATTCAGTCTTTGATATTGAGCTGTCTTGTTTTGTTGTAATTCGACAGACAAGGTAGGTGAGGTAAATATCTCTTATTGAACCAACTTCAGCTGGTGAGCGAGACAAGCTTTTGAGCTTACACAGAGCTCTTCTTCAGGTCAGATTGGTCAGATAAGTCCCATACTACTGCTTTTGGTCCTTGCTTGGTTGAGTATACATGCACTTCTAGCCTAAGTATTCCCGGGCGTGAATTTACAATCTGTTTTTAGTGAATACACATGCAGGTGCTGCTGAAATTTACTTCCCCCCAAAATTCATGCCAAGCAAGGTCAACTGTCTGAGAGCTTGCAGAAAACCAAGTCAGAGGTTCTGAGATTCCAAGGCTAGACACGACCACTGTGATCATTTGGTCTGATTTTCTATATATAGCACAGGCCGGAGACCTGCCCCACAATATCCTGGAGCAGGTCTTTTAGAAAAACAGCCAGTTTTGATTTAAAAATGGTCAGCGATTGAGAATTCACCATGATCCTTGGTAAATAGTTTCAGTGGTCAAATTACTCTCACTGTTAAATGGAATCTATACTAGGGAGACACAATGCAGTCAGAATGGGGGCAGGAAGTCCTGGGGTCACCAGCTTGCTTTCTGCCTTGTTTACACCGCAGTAGCAAACTGTCCAGGATTAACTTCTTGACTCCTACGATCCCCTTAGCGTGGCTTATTTTGCAAATGGTTACAAGGAATTCAGGAAGAAGGAGTAAGACAATGTAAAATGACATTCTGGTCTGTACTAACAGTGTAAGAAGGGCTGGCCAGAAAATGAGAATTCTGTTCCACAAAACATATCGAGAGTTTGGAATTTGTTTTCATTCCGGGGTGGAACAAAACCAAAACCTTTCTAAGCTTTTTTTTTTGGGGGGGGGGGGAAATGGAGCAAGAGACCACCCCCTCCATTAGAATAGCCAATAACCTGGCGGTGAGGGCACTCATGTGAGCTGGGTGAGGCCCAGGTTCAAGACCTTGGTCCAGATCAAGCCGAGCAGGGACTTGTACCTTAAGGCCTGGTCTACACTTAAAAATTAGACCAACCCAGCAATGTCACTCAGGGCTGTGAAACATTTCAGCCTAACCCCTGGCGTTGACACGGCCAGGCTAATTGAAGAATCCCACCTCCCAGAAAGGTGGATGAACTACACTGACCGAAAAACCGCTTCTGTGGATGTAGGAGACGTCTACACTACGGTGTGAAGTGGCGTAGCTGTGTTGCTGCTAGGGTGACCAGACAGCAAGTGTGAAAAATCAGGACAGGGGGTGGGGGGTAATAGGAGCCTATATAAGAAAAAGACCCAAAAATCGGGACTGTCCCTATAAAATCGGGACATCTGATCACCCTAGCTGCTGCACCCTAGCTCGCCTGAACTGTAGACATTCCCTTCGGCACCCACACGCCATGGGATTGTCCTCACTACTGCCCTGTTGGCTATCCTGGAATAGATCTTGGTCTGTCTTACCGTAAATTCCATCTTGGCCCTGAGCTGCCTCCCCAACAACATTTTTGTCAAAAATCGACACTTTTCCATAAGTAGGTAATCGGTGTTGCCAAATTTGCATTTTCCGATGAAAAAAGGTTTCGTTGAGACGTTCCTGGCGAGCTCTCGGTGTGAGCAATGGACTCTTAGCACGTGGCCAGGAGCGCGGGAAGCTTGGCTTAATTGTCTGCCAGTTCCCTGAACTTCAGTCAGACGTTTTGACGGATCTTAGACTATTTTAGTGGATGAAGGAGGCCGCATGGCCCAGTGGAAAGGACCTGGACGGAAGGCTTGGATTCTGTTCCCAGCCCTGCTACTTACCCTGAGGGAGACGCTTCCCCTTTCTGGGCCTCTCTTGCCCTCAGCACCCTTTGTCTTGTCTAGCCAGATTGGAAGCGCTGTCAGGCGGGGACTGTCTCTCACTATATGTATGAACAGCACCTAGCACCATGGGGCCCTGGTCTCCGTAGGGGCCTCTCTGTGCTACCTTTATACCAGTAATAACAGCGAGGTAGGTGCTGCATTTGATTTACACCTATGTAATCAGCCAGTTTCCACGTGTGGTGAAATTTATCCCCTCCAGGGGCGCCAAAGAAAATTATTCCTGAAATCATAGAAGAAAACAAAAATGCCTGCTTTCATTAAACAGTGACAGCCAAGTCAGCCTCTGTGCTGAAGCCCTCCTCAGCTGACACGTGCCTCGCAGTCATGCTGAGCGAGGTAGGATTTGAGGATGTTAACAGCCCTTGAAGACTGAGCCGAGACTTGCATGACCAGGAGGCCCCATTTTAAGGTCCCACTTTAGCCTGAGGCTAGGTCTACACTACCGGAGGGGGTCGACCTAAGATACGCAACTATGCTATGCTATGCTATTCGCGTAGCTGAAGTTGCGTATTTTAGGTCGACTTACCTGGCTGTGAGGACGGCGGCGAGTCGACCGCTGCCGCTCCCCCGCCGACTCTCGCTGCGGTGGAGTTCCGGAGTCGACGGCAGAGCGATCGGGGATCGATTTTTATCGCGTCTACACTAGACGCGATAAATCGATCGCCGATAGATCGATCGCTACTCGCCGATCCGGCGGGTAGTGAAGACGTGCCCTCAGATTCAACTCCCTAGAGTCACCCTTGCCCTTGTCTGTGGAGCAGCATCACGTTCTTCTATGGAAACATTACAATAAAAAGCAGCTTTTTAATTGTTAGGCATCAGTCTCCCTGCTCCGCTGAAATAAGGCAAACGGAGAGTGTTTCCCCCTCGATAGTCTCTTTGCCTAATCAATTCCGTCTGCAGAAAAGGAAAGGGCTTTGAAATATGTTTGGATGCTGCTGCTGACAGCGGGCGGCAGCTGTGAGGTTCATGGCAGCACGTCCCAACACGTCCCCGTGTATGTTATGCCAGGCACTATCGTTTCATAGCTAACAGCCTGTGAGAAAAAACAAAAACAGAAAAGGGAAGGATAAACTCTCTGCAGCAGGCTTCTTCTCTGCTTACTCACCAATGTTTCAAACTGATCTTCCTTCGTAGCCCATCTCCCTGAAAAGGAATCTGTTTTAGCCCATGGGGCTTTAACACTTTTCAACCCGACTCTGATCAAGCTACAGGTAGCTAGGCTGGCTGAAGGGTGCTCGCATGGGTGTGGAATTCCTTCCCTTTTCTCAAGCCTGGTGAAATGTGCGTCTTCAGTTACTTGGGGAATCTTATTTCCATTTACACCTCTACCCCGATAGAACGCTGTCCTCGGGCGCCAAAAAAATCTTACTGCGTTTTAGGTGAAACCGCGTTATATCGAACTTGATTTGATCTGCCGGCTTGCGCAGCCCCGCCCCCCTGGAGCGCTGCTTTACCACGTTATATCCGAATTCATGTTATATCGGATCGCGTTATATTGGGGTAGAGGCGTACTTGACTTTCGGAGCAGGCGTTTCTGCTCATCACAGGACTGATAATGTTCTAAAAGCTGCAATATACACCAGCCTTTTACTCCGGACAAAATCCAGAGCTGCAACCCCGGAGGATCAAGAATATGGTGCATGAGAGGGAATTGTTCTACAACGCATAGATCAGAGTGGAGTCCGACAAAGAGGTCCTGGCTACGTATTAGTGATTGTTATCAATAGCTTCAGAATAAAAGACTCCTCCATCCTTCTCAAGTCTTTTGGGACTTGTCTGATCATTATTATTATTCATTTAGATTTTGCCGTAGCAGCGAGATCAGGGCCCCATTGCATTGAGAACTGTGCAGACATGTAGGCAAAGACGATCCCTGCTGTGAAGAATTTAGAATCTAGAAGAAGGACAAGATGCAGCAGCAGGTGCAAATGGCTGGACCTCAGAGAGAGAGAATGAGGCTGTAATAACATCGGTGTGTTTTCATGTAGACTAGCTGTGGGCCACGGTAGCTCACCATCTGGGTAGCTGCTGTCAGCTGGCAGGCTACTCCGGGCATCACAGCAGAAGTGAGCCTTATGCAGGATAAGGTGTTGGCTTTCCACATTTTGGGGGGAAGTTTGTGTCAGACATAAGAGGCAGCACAGAGAAAGCACCAAGGCACCTGCTGAACCGATTTGCATTTTGAAGATAAATCAGACCTAAGCAATGGATAATGCTGTCTGTCTACAACAGATGCTGATATGGACTTGATCACCACAGCCACTGAGGGCCTCCAAATGTATTTATCCTCACAACACGCTGGCAAGGTGGGCAGTGCTATTACCTCATTGTACAGATGAGGAACCAAGGCACAGAGAGGCTAAGTGACTTACCCAAGGGCCAACCAAGGGTCTGTGGAAGAACAAAGAATTGAATCAAGGTCACCCAAGTCCCAGACTACTGCCCCAAGCAATGGGCCATCCTTCTTCTCTGTGCTTTAGAAGCATTACATCACATACCTGTAAGTCGAATGCTGCACTGAATGCAAACAACACTGTGAATGCAACATTTAGTTAACTAAAGAATCATCTTTATGACAAGTAGACAGATCTTTCATTAGGGCCCTAATCTGCTCACATGGAACGCAACGGCAAAACTCCCACTGACTTTAATGAGGCAGGATCAGGCCCTGATTGCTAAGGGACAAATTCTTGACCCTATGGAACAGTGCTATCTGGAGTCACCTTGGGGGCAACTGTATTTAGTTCTTGGTCACTCCCCGCAAGCAAGGGAGAACTGGAAGTCATCCCTGGCTTTCTCCATTGTAGCTCAGCAGATAGCGTCGCCAGGGGGTCTCAAAACAGTTGCTGTAACAGGTCAGTTGGAGTTAGCTAGTAGCTCTACCACATGCAACTGATCTATGTGTCTGCCCCACTTTTGTCTTTTCCAGAATTTAACTGTGGCCCATGGAAGCTAGGACTCATTTTTGGTCTCCAGGGAAGTCTCTTTTCCAAATTCTTTGTCCTATGCAACATTTATGTCTGATGATGTATTGCCCACTGGCATATTTCTTCAGTTGCTTCTTAGAAGCCAATCACAGAAGGTCTGGTTTAGGAGATTCGGTTACGAATGACATTTCTTCCCCCAAAATGAACCAGATGAGGCCGGGTCAGTGCTGCTGTAGAAGCTATCCCGTTTCTGAGTGACCTTTTCTGATGTCGCAGTGTGTAATGGAAAAGCCATTCAGCCTAGCCACTGGGGGGTGAATGGCATACATCTGTGGTTCGATGCATGTTTCCACACAACATCATGGATTCTTGAAATCCGTTCTCGCTCACCCTCTGCTCTGTGATACCTGTTCTTACAAATGCTGCATGTAACGCTTTAGTGCTGTGGACTGATGTGGTAGATGGCATGTGCAGTCCCTCTGTCTAATCTCATTAGGCATCAGACATAAAAAAGGTTAATTTGGCTCATATGTAGGAGCTGCCATGGTACCCTCAACCTCTTCCAAGAGCGGATGCATTCTGTGTCGGCTGTCACCCTGACAGACCTTTGGCCAACTTAGTTATTTCATAGATTAATTATTGCATAGATTCCTCGAGCCACTGGACCGCTGCGATCATTTACTCTGGCCTCCTGCATTACACAGGCCAGAGAACTTCCCCGAATTAATTCCAATTTGAACTAGAAAAACATCCACCCGTGGGGATTTTAAAATTTCCAATGTAGCCGTCAGTGTTTGGCCACCAAATATAGCTTCATGCTTGGACTTTCCATGGAGCCAGCCCTTGCTGGCCTAGACACAGTTTTCCCAGCACTTGTTGCAGCTGTGAGTAAGGACTGCTTGCATGCCCCCACAGTGGACACCCAGGATGAATGGCACCCATAGAATCAAAGAATGTCAGGGTTGGAAGGGACCTCGGGAGGTCATCTAGTCCAACCCCCTGCTCAAAGCAGGACCAATCCCCAACTAAATCATCCCAGCCAGGGCTTTGTCAAGCCTGACCTTAAAAACCTCTAAGGATGGAGATTCCACCACCTCCCTAGGTAACCCATTCCAGTGCTTCACCACCCTCCTAGTGAAAAAGTTTTTCCTAATATCCAACCTAGATCTCCCCCACTGCAACTTGAGACCATTACTCCTTGTTCTGTCATCAGGTACCATTGAGAACAGTCTAGATCCATCCTCTTCGGAACCCCCTTTCCGGTAGTTGAAAGGAGCTATCAAATCCCCCCTCATTCTTTTCTTCTGCAGACTAAACAATCCCAGTTCCCTCAGCCTCTCCTCATAAGTCATGTGCTCCAGCCCCCTAATCATTTTTGTTTCCCTCCGCTGGACTCTTTCCAATTCTTCCACATCCTTCTTGTAGTATGGGGCCCAAAACTGGACACAGTACTCCAGATGAGGCCTCACCAATGCCGAATAGAGGGGAATGATCACGTCCCTCAATTTGCTGGCAATGCCCCTACTTATACAGCCCAAAATGCCTTTAGCCTTCTTGGCAACAAGGGCACACTGTCGACTCACATCCAGCTTCTCGTCCACTGTAACCCGTAGGTCCTTTTCTGCAGAACTGCTGCCTAGCCATTCAGTCCCTAGTCTGTAGCAGTGCATGGGATTCTTCTGTCCTAAGTGCAAGACTCTGCACTTGTCTTGTTGAACCTCATCAGGTTGCTTTTGGCCCAATCCTCTGATTTATCTAGGTCCCTCTGTATCCTATCCCTACCCTCCAGCATATCTACCACTCCTCCCAGTTTAGTGTCATCTGCAAACTTGCTGAGAGCGCAGTCCACGCCATCCTCCAGATCATTAATGAAGATATTGAACAAAACCGGCCCCAGGACCGACCCCTGGGCACTCCACTTGATACCGGCTGCCAACTAGACATGGAGCCATTGATCACTACCCGTTGAGCCCGACGATCTAGCCAGCTTTTTATCCACTTTATAGTCCATTCATCCAGCCCATACTTCTTTAACTTGCTGGCAAGAATACTGTGGGAGACCGTATCAAAAGCTTTGCTAAAGTCAAGGAATAACACATCCACTGCTTTCCCCTCATTCACAGACCCAGTTATCTCCTCATAGAAGGCAATTAGGTTAGTCAGGCATGACTTGCCCTTGGTGAATCCATGCTGACTGTTCCTGATCACTTTCCTCTCCTCTAAGTGCTTCAGAATTGATTCCTTGAGGACCTGCTCCATGATTTTTCCAGGGACTGAGGTGAGGCTGACTCGCCTGTAGTTCCCCGGATCCTCCTTCTTCCCTTTTTTAAAAATGGGCACTACATTAGCCTTTTTTCCAGTCATCAGGGACCTCCCCCGATCGCCATGAGTTTTCAAAGATAATGGCCAATGGCTCTGCAATCACATCCGCCAACTCCTTTAGCACCCTCGGATGCAGCGCATCCGGCCCCATGGACTTGTGCTCGTCCAGCTTTTTCTAAACCTTCCTGTCTCTGGCTGTAGCCTGGGCAGAGATTGCACTTGCCTTTAGCCATCTACCCTTTCACAGTAGCCTCATACATCTCTATATGAAAAGGATCATTCCTAGCTGTTCTCTCCAACATAGCAAAGGTGACTCTGGGTTACATTAAATGCAGCCACCACATGTGTGCTGGACGTTAATGCTCAAATGGAAAGTTTCCCAAACTACGGGTTGAGACAGGGCACCAGGGGAGGTCACAAGACTGTCCAGCTTTGACCCAAAACTCTCCCTCTCCGTCCCATCCCGGTTGAAGCAGCTCCTGTCTCATAGGGGTGTAGGGTGACCAGACGTCCCGATTTTATAGGGACAGTCCCGATATTCAGGGCTTTGTCTTATATAAGTGCCTACCACCCCCCACCCTCGTCCCGATTTTTCACACTTGTTAGCCGGTCACCCTATAGGAGTGGCTGGGCTTGGGAGCTGCGACCTGGCCCTGGACCCCAGGGACACAGAGCTACTCAGGGTTGGCCTGGCTGCTCCAGAGTAGGGAGTGCCCCCCAACCAGCCCTGCGGGAGAGAAGCCACCACTGCGGAGATGAGTGCCGGGTGAGCTTGCTCTGCAATGCCTCCCCCCAGCCTCCCACATCCTGGGGGCAGCATCCGGCTCCCCAGCCCCAGGCCCAAAGGGAGTTGTGGCATGAACATGGTTGGGAACCATTGCTCGGGTGTGATCCCCAGTCGTATCGGGGTCTCTCCATCCTCAATCAAGTTCCCACCATGCTAGTGCCCAGGAACAAAACTCAGCACTGCAACCAGGCAGCAGCTCGTAGAGGAGATCCAGGCTCTCAGCAGAAACCCCAGAGGTTCAGGGTTTGTTACTGGTGTAAAAAAGTTGTTAGGTACATAGTGGTCAAAACTCTTGATCCCGCCCCTACACCAGCTGAGGGCGTTTTTATCTCTGTGTGTAATTATTGTCTGCATTCTCCAACGAATGAGATGCAAACGTCTTTCACAACTGCTAGGCAGATCAGGGCAGAACACTGCTCGGGTGCATTGGGATAAGCTCTTGGCATCTCACGAGGAACCTGTATAGAAAGGCTTTTGCGTATATATCAGATATTTTGTTTCTCTCCACAGACAACCACATGAAAACGAGAGCCTTGGTTCCCAACTCTTAGGCCTGGTCTACACAGGGCGGGGGGAGGGAGGGTCGATGTAAGATACGCAACTTCAGCTACGGGAATAGCGTAGCTGAAGTCGACGTATCTTATTTCGACTTACCTCCGGTCCTCACGGCGTGGGATCGACAGCTGCGGCTCCCCCGTTGACTCCGCTACCGCCGCTCACCCTGGTGGAGTTCCAGAGTCGACGGGAGCGCGTTCAGGGATCGATATATCGCGTCTAGATGAGATGCGATATATCAATCCCCAATAAATCAATCGCTACCCACCGATCCGGCGGGTAGTCTGGACGTACCCTCAATCTAGTCCGTCTGCCTACTCCTACGGACCCCATCGGAAATCCTACGTGGCCAGAACCTCTAAATGGGCCTTGCTTGACTGACTTTACTGGAGCTACACTGACTTACACTCTGCAAGGATCTGCCCAAGGAGTCCAATTCTGCAAGCACTTAGGCACATGGGCGACTTTACGCATGTGAGGGAGTCCCATGGAACTCACACAAGTCAGTCGCTCACGTCCGTATCAGCAGGATTGGGCCTGTAGGCCTCTCTCCGCAGCAGGCAATTGTGAGGTCACAGAAGCTTATCGCTTCAAATGGGGAACACGCAGCAGGAGCAGAGGGGCTCTTGAGAATCAAAGCCTCGGGCGCGATTCTCATCTCCCTGGCACCCGATTTACCCTGTTGTAATGGCCTCCACTTTCGCTGAGCTACGCCTAATTTACGCCACCTGGAGATCAGACTCAGGCTCACTTTTTATGCAAATGTCATTAACAAGGGAAGAAAAACACCGCAACTGAATAAAGAGGAAGAAATTCTTCTAATCATAATATTTAGAAAGTTTCCAGGTGTCAACTGCTGTTTCATATTTTTCTGACATCCATATTTTGAACGGCTCATCGTGTTCCCTGCAAGGGGAGTGTTAGTTGCATATGGAAGGCGTGCATGTAAAACAAATCAAGGCTAAGTCTGAATTGCCTGACGCCCCAAACAGGTGAAATCCTGGCCCCAGTGAATCAAGGGCAAACCCCCAGTGACTGTCTCATTGTCTGTATTGATTAGGCCAGATTCCCATTCACACAAAGGCCCATCGACACCATCCAGGCAGTTTAAAAGGATGTTAAAGTGGGACTGAGTTGTGTGTGCACTCACTGAGAGGCCCATGATGCTGCTAGTGTTGTGCAAATGGGCATCAGTGCGAATGAGAACCTGACCCATCACCACTCATGAGCATTCCTGGCCCATCCAGAGTCCCCGCTGAAGACAGCTGGAATCTGGTGGGTGCCAGGCCCATCCGGCTGAGGACCAGTGGGATGATGTGTAAAGTTACTGCAGTACACCGTTATCTGAAACAACAGGAGATTCCTGCCTAGAACAGCCCAGCGCTCATGAGTTGCTTTCTACAAAATCCTCAGCCGAAGAGGTCTGATTCTAACCTCAGACGTGCGATCCATTGCTGTGCTTCTGCACAGGTTCTCCTGGCCGTAATGCATGTCACATATCTGAGCTTAGCAACAGACCTGAGAACCAAGGGGCACATTCTACTCTGAATTGCAACAATCCCTTCCCACTGACATCAGACAGGTTTGCACAGGTGTAAAGGCCTGGGGGGTCGTTCCACTGACTCCAGGGGGCTTTGGATCTTGCCCTACGTGAGGGCAACACGACGCTTTTAAAGTATTGAAGAAAAATGAAAGATTGATGTTGCCTCCTATCAATACACTTCCGATCCTGGATTACTGTATGGGCTTGTTTCCATTCTCCTAGCAGCCTGAAGAGGCAGTCTCATGAATGGTTCCTGTGCACGCAACCCTGCTTTGGTTTGTAGGGACCATCGTGTGAGGTGTTGATCACCACCAACGAGATGCTGAGTGCCTTCAACCTCATCACCCTTACGCTGGCGTCTTCAGAGGGGACTAAGGGAGTTAGATTCTTATTGATTTTCAACAGGAGCTGGGCACCTCGTTCCTTTAGGCTCCTTTGAAAATCCCGGCCTTAACTGCTAATGAGAGACTTCCTCTACCAAAGATTAAGTGGTCAAATGTCACCTCAGTTTGGAGAAACAATCTCCTTACCACACAAATGATTGGTTCATGGAACAGCAGCTCTGGATCTCACAAGAGAAGTTCCTTTTGGCTTTGAGACTGATCCTGCATCCAGACACATTGATGACAAACTCATTAGTGTTACGTATACTGCAGTAGTGCTTAGGCGTCTCAGTCCTGGACCAAGACCCCACTGGCCTAGGCGCTGCAAGACCAGGTGGGTGAATTCATGACTTAGATGGAACGGGAGTAAAATCTGAAACAAATGCAGCTAAGGAAGAAAAAAAATGTAGGACTTGCCTTTCCAGATTCACAACCTTGCAGCCTGACTAAATGTATCACTGTGCAATCCCATTAACGTTTATGGTGGATTGGATCAGAGCTAATGAGTCACAGTCTGGAAAAAGTGACACACACAATTAAGGACTACAAAAAATCATCATTAATTGTTCACTCAAATCAGAAAATATTCACAGGGGGTAATCTGTGGATTTTCAGCGCGCTGAACATAGCGGAAGCTGTGAGGGCTATTTAAAAACTGATCACCAGTTGTTATATCCCAGATATTGGACCAGCTCTCCAGCTGGTGTAGTGTGCCTTCAGTGGAGCTATACTGATTAATACCCTGGTGCATCATTCCTAATTTCACAAAAGATATAAAAGGAAAATGGGCAACGCAGCATTCAAGTACATAAGAAAATTCAGTGACAAAACTGAATTGAAATCTTCCACACTACTGCAAGAGACATATAAATTAGAAAGCAGGAAGGTATTGTCTTCTTACAGCTCAGATGTTATTTACACAACCACATGAAGTTGAGACATTTTAACTAGCTTTATCCCAAACAGGAGACTACAGAAAGCAATTACGGTATAAAGTTATCATTTTCCCACAGAACGACTGGGAAATACTGGCAGTATGAGGTTTATTTGGGGGAAGGAAATTAACCAGTAGATCTGTCCTGTAGAACGGAAAGATTTGTGCTGGCCTCTATGAACAGTGTGATTTCCCTTTCGTGGGAAGAACACCAGTGGAAATTCAATATTTCCACCAGTAGGATTCAATATTTTCACATGCCAGCTTTACAAACCGGACACAAAATTCAGAGCGAAAATGCTGGCAGGAATACCATGGTATGGGGAACTGTCTTCTGGGAAAATCCCAAACGGAATGACTTCTGACAGGATGTGATGTAAGACTTCTTTCAGGGAGAGGACTCCTATCAATACGGCGTTGACAAAGGTCCAGATTTACTGACATTAAAGAATGACACCTGTTAAGGATCCCTGAGGCTGCAACCAATACATGGATTTCATTGCTGTGGTTTCAAAACCGAACACCCAGCGTAGAAAGGTGGTTAACAAGTATAAAATTGGTCTCCAAGAAATGGCACAGTTACAGCTTTGCTTCGATCGGCAACATCCAACCTCGCCAGCCTGGGGCTGAACATATTGTTCCACACAGGTCAATATTTTAGCTATTTCCCTGGGCTCAGGCAGAGCCAGTCGAGCACCTATCCCGCTCCGCCTGGGGCTCCTACAGCCCAGCAGGGAAGCAGGCAATGCGGGGCTGGAGCTACCTTTCACCCTAAAATGAAGCATGTGTATGTGTTTGCAGGATTGGGGCCCTACATTGTGTATGCCCATATTTACACGCTCGGATATTTAAAGCTTTGCCATGCTGTGAGAGCGCTTTTTGCTATGCTAGTGTTTTTCCCCACGATTTTGTATCCTGTTGATTCCTCCCACAGCTCTACTTCAGCTCGTTTGTTTCTACGCCTCGCGAGCTGCTGTCTGAGTCAGTTGGGGCCAAAAAAGGAGGGGCGAGCCTTGTTAGGATATAGATATTCAGGCCTGTCTGCAAAGGCCTATACTTTAAGAATTTAGGTGTAATCTTATCACTTAGCTAGTTATAGAGGTATAAAAGAAAGAATCAAAATCACTGTCTGTCTGTGTAAGGGACAGTCTGAGGCTCTGTTCTTAGGCTAAGTAAGGCCTTTGGCTAAGCAGCAGAGGCAGCCATAAGCTAAGAAGTGAACGGTCACATCCTCACATTCCAAACCAGTCACATGGAAATAAGGTGCTATTGGGCTGTTAGGAATCCAATCCTGTCCTGATATTCCTGTCACCTCCAGAGAAAGGAAAGAGCCTAGAACATGAAAAAAAAATTTAGTTTAATAGTTTTCTGTCTGGTAAAAACTCACTTATCAATAAACACAGCTGAAAAACCCTTATGTCTGTGTAGATGTAGTTGTAAAATCCTCACTTCTGTATTGTTTTGTATGTTTATTTGCACGGTCTCTGTCTGGTTCTGTAATTGTTTCTGTCTGCTGTATAATTAATTTTGCTGGGTGTAAACTAATTAAGGTGGTGGGATATAATTGGTTAAATAACCATGTTACAGTATGTTAGGATTGGTTAGTTAAATTTCAGTAAAATGATTGGTTAAGGTATAGCTAAGCAGAACTCAAGTTTTACTATGTAGTCTGCAGTCAATCCGGAAGTAAGGGGGGAATGGGAACAGGGAATGGGGGTGGGGAAATTGGAATCATGTTTTGCTAAGGGGGGAATGGGAACAGGGAATGGGAACAGGGATGGCTCTGTGGTGTCAGAGCTGGGAAGGGGGACACTGAGGAAGGAATCTGGAATCATGCTTGCTGGAAGTTCACCCCAATAAACATCCAATTGTTTGCGCCTTTGGACTTCGGGTATTGTTGCTCTCTGTTCATGCGAGAAGGACCAGGGAAGTAAGAGGGTGAAGAAATAAGCCCCCTAACAAGCCTACACTGTTTGCTGGCAGCAGCGACCCCTTTAAGTTGTATTTCCTATTTTAAAAAGCGACATGTGCTAAGGAACACAATGGAAATGTATTGCCAGGGAGCAGTCAGGAGTGTTTCATTTAGGCATAGACTAATAAATTCAGATTATATGTAAACTGACTTGAACTTTCTCCACAGGATTGACAAGAGACTGAAATGTCACTTGTGGACGTCTGAATACATTTTCTCCTCCGTTGTTTGCACATCTCTTCGCTTCCTGATTCTTGCCATTCTGGTGCAGAAGCACTGGTGTACCAAGAAAACGATGATTGCTCCCTATCTGGCCAGACAAAGAGCAGGAAATATTGGAAATCTCATGAGACGCATTAGGCAAATCTAAGGATCTCCAGGCAATGTAGGCTCAGCTCCCCCTTAGCAGAGCCTCAACACACCCCTGTATTCTGTTGAGCTTCTAGGACTTGTCTTGGAGAAGTGCACATGCCCTCTGGGCTTCTTGAATTTGGCTGCTCCCTGGAAGAGGGGCTCAGATGCCACACTGGGCTCCTATGGGTTGGCTCCTTCTTGGCGGGGGAACAGAGAAAATTATGATGCAAGGAAAGAACAATCAATTGCACACACACAAAATGGGAAATAACTGCCTAGGAAGGAGTACTGCAGAAAGGGATCTGGGCATCATAGCGGATCACAAGCTAAACATGAGTCAACAGTGTAACACTTGCCAAAAAAACGAACATCCTTCGGGGATGTGTTAGCAGGAGTGTTGTCAGCAAGACACGAGAAGTAATTCTTCCGCTCTACTCCGCGCTGATTAGGCCTCAACTGGAGTATTGTGTCCAGTTCTGGGGGCCTCATTTCAAGAAAGATGTGGACAAATTGGAGAAAGTCCAGAGAAGAGCGACAAAAATGATAAAAGGTCTAGAAAACATGACCTATGAGGGAAGATTGAAAAAACTGGGTTTGTTTAGTCTGGAGAAGAGAAGACTGAGAGGTGACATAACAGTTTTCAAGTACATACAAGGTTGTCACAAGGAGGAGGGAGAAAAATTGTTTTTCTTAACCTCTGAGGACAGGACAAGAAGCAATGGGCTTAAATTGCTGCAAGGGCGGTTTAGGTTGGATATTAGGAAAAACGTCCTGTCAGGGTGGTTAAGCACTGGAATAAATTGCCTAGGGAAGTTGTAGAATCTCCATCATTGGAGATTTTTAAGAGCAGGTTGGACAAACCCTCGTCAGGGATGGTCTAGATAATACTTAGTTCTTCCCTGAGTGCAGGAGACTGGACTAGAAGACCTCTTGAGCTCCCTTGCAATCCTACAATTCTATGATTCTTCCGTTGACCAAGTTGCATCTACAGTGGGGGCTAGGTCGATCTGAATATGTCACACAAGGCATGACATTTTTCACAGCCCCGAGCAATGAGGCTGTGACCTTAGCTGTAGACCCGCCCATCTTCTTTTTTTAAATGGAAGCTTCGATTCCAGAGAGCAAGGCATGAACCCAGGGTTAGCGTGCAGGACGGGTGTGCACTACTCTAATCCAAGCACAGACACACTTTTTCATTCTAAGCATCATTAGCTGAAAACCACAGTTGAAAGCATGCTCATACTGAGCCAAACGAAGCAAAGCTAGATACTATCATCCATTCGTAGTAGTAGCACAAGCATTATTTATTATTGTGCTATGCCTAGGAGCTCCAGCCAAGGCCCCGTTATGCTAGGTGGGTGCTGCACAAAGATAGACTTCATATTTTACACACTACTCAGCCGGCATTAGAAATCTCTCTCTCGCTACATATACTTAAAATGAGAGTCTTTGGGAAAGGATTTAAACATCGTATTTGAAACAAGTAACTGCTGAAAGCCTGTATGAATGGGAGACAATGGGCACATTTGATCTTCGGATTTTATATTCTGGGTTACACCGCAGAGATATTTATTTCCATTAGCTCTGCTTCCCTTTAATGGTGACCATGACCCAGCTGAAATGCACTGGAGATGGAGCAAGCATCCGTCAATATCTTAGCAACTTTTTAATGGAACAGTGAATAGACATAATTATTTCTAATTCTCCAGTTGTGCCAGGAACTTACATTCCCCAGTAGAACCCCAGTGTTTCAAATATACGATCCAATCTACTTTAAAGCTCCTGAAAGGAGAATTTCAGCACCAGTTAACGGTAATAAAAGCCTCTCGTTCACTTCAGTGGGAACTGGATCAGGTCCAGAATGTTTCTATTTTCTCGGTCTCCTCTATATTAAACTGAATAAATCCTGCAAATTTTCCTCTTCACTTCAGACTATTTAAGTGCCTTCTACTGATGATCAATATTTCTCACAGGAGGCAGTTGGACTAATCCACCTGTGTTCAATGTACACAGTAGTGCTTTGTTCCTTCCCACGCCAAGTGAATAGCTTTTTACTCCAGTCTCTGCTCAGTAAGATGTGGCTTTTCATCTCATTTCTTTATCTATTCTAGTCATCAAAATTAATAGGACTAATTCATCGTTATGGGAAGCAGAACAGTCTAAGAGGACAAGGGGAGGCATGGGGGCTGGCTTCTATTCCCAGTTGGGTGACCTTAAGTAAGTCACTTCCCCTCCCCTCCTCTCTCTGACTTGCTTATTTTGATTGTAAGCTCTTTGAGGCAGGCTTGTCCCTACACCGCTGCAGCCAATAGGACTTTTGCCGTTGACTTCAGCGACAGCAGGACCAAGCTTTGTGTGTCCGTATTAGAGCTGTGCAAATAATGGGTTTTTCGGTTTATCGACAATGCTGCACCCCCTGTTCCCACCAATAAAAATCACTTCCACTCAAAGGAAACGCTTTGTGCAACCTGAAAGAAAATGTTTTGTTTAGATTTCAAGCATTTTTGTTCGGTTTTTAATTTTTCAAAATAGACTTGAAAGAAATTTCGAAACCAAAAGTCATCCCAAACGGAACGATCGAAACCTTTCGGCTTTTTTTTCCTGAAATTTATTTTTGCTTTGTTTTGTTTTCAACACAAATCATTTGGTGTCACCGACGGATTCACCAACTGTTTCGGTGTCACCAAATCTGCATTTTTGGCCACAAAAATATTTCAGGCGAAATATTTTGTCCACTCTCGCCTAGCACAATAAGGCCCTGATCTTCACTACCCTTAATATACATAACAATTATAGCTGCTGTCGTAATATAACTATTTAATAATGACATGGTACTTCAGTTTTAGGCCAGTGACACTCCACCGATAGAACCAGAGCTACATCATTGCAAAGTTGTCATGATGCAGCATCGAATCATGCCCACTGGGATAAATTCCACCCCTGCAAACATGCATGTAACTGGCACTCACTTCTATAGCACAGAGGAAGCCTGCCGCCAGGAGCTTTACACACATATTCCCCACCATCAGTCCTGCCAGGATACTGGAGAACGAGCAACTAGCAATCCTTCCCAGCCCAAATAACCCAGTGATTCTAGCAGTGTTAATTGCTCAGGAACCGCTAAGTGAAGGAGAGCCATTAGAGAGCCGAGCATTTTTTCCCAACCTGACATCAGGCAAAGCGCAATTAAGTGTTTCATTCCCGTCTCTAATTGTCTGAGATAATGCAAAGCAATTGCCACAGGTGGGAGGCGCGTTTTACCGTGAAAAGCTGATTTTTCTTTTAAAAGAAACGTCCCTGGGAAAACTACCAGTTTTTCCACTTGAGGGCAAGAGGCATGGCTTTATTTAGGCATGGAATTTCACTGTTCTCACCCCAGCCCCTTGTGCCTGATGGCTGGAACGGACTCGATTTCTAACCGTCGTTGTCTGCACCTGATTATTCCGGGGACTGTTTCACAGGGCTGTCTTTCCCAAGGTGCCTTGCCCAGAAACTCACTGAGTGCAATTTAATTCAAATCTTATTAATCCCAGTTAGTTTTTTTAACTTGCCTACAACTGGTTAGAGCCTGATTCTGATCTTGTTTACAAGAGATTTGCGCCATTGGAGTTATGGATTTTTGCTTCGTGAACATTTCAAGATTTTGACTTGCGGTCCTGATTTGGGATGAGAAAAAAAGTTTGAAATCTAAAAATTGTTCATAGGACAGGAAAACCATTTCCTGTCCAGCTGTAGTTACTCTTTGTCTCTTGCTCTCCCAGTGTTCTGACAGGTAATTTCCTGTGGTGCAGCATACTCCCTGCCCCACTTTTCATCCCTGTGCCCAGCCAGCACTGATAGCTGATACATTAGGAATGGAGCCAAGGGTTCTTTCACTCCCTGAACACTTGCTTGCACAGGGATTATTGGATGTCCAAACCCCGCTGTCTCGCCACACCCAGAGCTGTAATCTGGGATGGTCCTATGCAGCTATAGGTTTATCCATCCATGATAATTACCTGGCACCCATCACAGTAGGATCTTCACTAGACACGATAAATCGATCCCACTGGATCGATCGCTCTGGAGGTAAGTGTAGACATGCCGTGAGTAGCACAATCTTTAATGCATGTATCCTCACAACATATCTGTGAGCTCTTATCCCCATTTTACAGATAGGAAACTGAGGCATAGCGAAGGAAAGTGACTAGCCCACAGTCACACAGGAATCCTGTGATGGAGCAGTGACTTAAATCTGCATAATATAAACTGAAGGCTCGGAGCCTAACCTAGTAGATTCTCTGCCACTAGATTAACACTTGTACGCCATGTTTGGCCAAATCTAGCATGGGCACAAATAGGCACAACTCCACTGACATCAGTGGAATTGTGTTTCCTGGCACCAGTATTGAAATTGGCCTATACGTGGGTAGAAGGGAAATGGCTGGATGGAGAATTCAGTTTCATTTTGAGGGATGAGATTTTGTGCAGAACAGCTCTGATTTAACACTTGATATTGGTCACTCTTGTAGGCTGGATTATTGCTTCTGTATTTTTGAGTATTGCTATTCTTTTGGTACATGCATAGGTAAGGCCCTACTTGAATTGCGGGATGATTGTCAAATAATTGCAGCTGAGTTGCGGACAAGAAATGGAAAATCACAGAAACGTAACTATGGACCTTTATTAATTGCGGTAATTTGGAAAAGTCAGAGAAGACCTGTTTGTTTAAGAAAAAATTGCTGGAACAATGTGAACCCTCAAGTATTATGTTATGCCTGATAATTGTTTTGATAACCAGCCATTTTGCTGCAATTATATTATAGTCCTTAATGCGCGGGTCTGAAAGTGGGAACTCCGGCCACCCGCGGGGCTGACAGTCCGAGCCCCAGCTGCTATCAGCTCAGTTAAATGAAGTTCTACTGTACTAGTGGGGGGAAAAGTGTGTTGTAAACCTCAAAATGTGTGCAAAATTGTGGAGTGTGCAAAGTAAGCTAATTAAAATCAAAATTACAGTGGAAGCCTAAGATTGCAGAATCCGCAACTTCCACAATATCGCAAATTCATTAGGGCCTCATGCATAGGGCAAGGGAAAGGCTCCAGTCCTGCTAACAGTTATTCATGTGCATGGGAATGCTCATGGGCTTAAGGTTAAGAATGCACATAACTCTTTGCAGGATCAGCCCCTAAGCTCCCAATATACATGCTTAGTTTTAAGAGTCATAGATTTTAAGGCTAGAAGGACCCATTAGGACATTCCTTCTGTCCTCTGATATAAACAAGCCATAGAATTTCACCCAGTTACAGTTGCATTGAGCCAGGGCCGGTGCAAGGAAGTGTCGTGCCCTAGGCGAAACTTCCACTTTGCGCCCTCCCCCCTCCCCGAGCCCTGCGGCAGCTCCCCATCCCCCCCTCCGCCCTGAGGCACCCCCACCCCCGTGGCAGCTCCCCCCTTGCCCTGAGGCGCCCCCCCGCAGCAGCTCCCCCGGGGAGCCGTGTGGCAGCTCCGCACCCCAGCTCACCTCTGCTCCGCCTCCTCCCCGAGCACGCTGCCCCCACTCTAATTCTCTTCCCCTCCCAGGCTTGCGGCACCAAACAGCTGATTGGCGCCGCATGCCTGGGAGGCAGGAGAAGTGGAGTGGCGACAGCATGCTCGGGGAGGGGGCGTAGCAGAGATGAGCTGGGGTGGGGAGCTGCCACACGGCTCCCCGGGCCAGGGGGGTGGGGAGCTGCCACGGGAGCGGGTGCCTCAGGGCAGGGGGGGGCCGCTGCCGCAGGGCTCCCCACCCCTGCTCACCTCTGCTATGCCCCCTCCCCGAGCACGCCGCCCCCGCCGGCAATGACAATAACTGCATGGAGCAGCCGCTGCGCTGGGAGAGGGAGTCTGAGCTGGACGTGTCAGTGCACCGCCGGCAGCCCAGCCCAGGAACGCTGTAAAAAAAATTGGGGGCACCGCTTTTTGGCGCCCCCAAATCTTGGCGCCCTAGGCAACCGCCTAGTTTGCCTTAATGGTAGCACCGGCCCTGCATTGAGCTAGGGTGACCAGACAGCAAGTGTGAAAAATTGGGACGGGGGTGGGGGGTAATAGGATCCTATATATGAAAAAGACCCCAAAATCAGGACTGTCCCTATAAAATCGGGACATCTGGTCACCCTACATTGAGCCCAATAAATTGTTTGACTAAAGCATCTCTTCCAGAAAGGCAGTCCGGGGTGAAGACCCTGGATTTGAAGACTTCAAGAGAAAGAGAATCCACCCCTTCCCATGGTGGCTCATTCCAGTGGTTAATCCCCATTTAAGCACATGTTTAAGTCCACGTTATTCAGGAAAGCATTTAAGCACATTTAACTTTAATTGATTTTAAAGGGGTTTAAAACAAGCTTGTGCATAAGGGTTTGGCTGAAGAGGGATGTACTTAAGCGCATGCTTAAATCTAAACTAAATCAGGGCCTGAACAGATGAGACAAACGAAGGGTGGGAGAAAGGAAGGAGTATGATCCAAAGGAGAGGAACTGAATCTAATTGTTTCCAGTGTCTTATATGTTTAGGCTGGTGGTTTTTTTCAACGTTTCCCGTATTGGTTTGCTTTTATTCTTGTTGTGAGGAAAGTAAACAGCTTTTCCTCAGGTGTACCACATAGTTTCACTGTGATTAATTTCTCTCCTAGCCTTCCAAAGGGGCTCATAAGGAGAGGCGTTCCTTCTTGTCTGAAAAGAAGGCAATGCAATGTTTCTCCATTCACAGTAGGTACAACATTCCTTTACCAATGTGAATGCAGCCCTGCACCCTTTCCAGAAAGCATTCCATGTTGGTTGAGCACAAAGGCTCAGAGAACATAGCTTTCTATAGAATGGAAACGTTAAGAGAAAACCTTGAAGAGGTTTATCTGCGCTGGAGTGGCGACGGGGGAGGCGGAGAAGGAAATAATGCACATGAAACAAAAGAACGAGAAAATCAGTATTTAGTGGAAGAAATGAAAGATGTTGTGATTAGCATACTGTAGGACATTTTCTGTGCAGTTTAAGAGCTCTAAATAAAATTGTCAGTCACTTTAATTTGCAGCTAGTATAAAATGATTATTATTTTTAAAAAAAAACATACTTAAATTATCTGGTTTAAGCGTGTAACGGGCAACCCAGTGGGACTTTGAATTAGGTGGGATTCTAGATATTTCCTGCACTGGTCCAGCAAAGCATCTCAGCACATGACTTCAGAGGATCTACCCATGTGCTTAAAGCGAAGCAAATGCTGGAGTGATCTACCAGATGGGAATCTATAGGTGGGTATGCTGCTAATTCTGGCAATTACAAAACAGCCTTTGAGGCATTTTTCCAGTTGACACTGACTGGTTCAAGCTGCTCCAGCCTTCCCTTCATGAGCTCAGCAGTCAGGAAAATGACTTGGGGCCTTTGCTATTCTCACAGTCATCTTTTATTTGCATCATGGTCGTGCACAGAGGTCTGACTCAGGGCCCCCTTGTGCCAGGTGCTGCACTAACCTAGACCGTCAAGACAGGCCCTGCCCTGAAGAGCTTACAATCTAACTTATTGATTGGAGACGACAGGTGGATAGAACAAACAGACTGGGCTGAACACAAGGCAGCATTGAGACGGCTGTGATTCGCGCAATATGCAGCGGTCCCGGGGTCCGTAATGGGGTTACTCAGAGGAGTAGAGTCTACCTCGCAGGAGTAAGGGTGCTATGATGGGTTCCTTAAATAAGTCTATAAAACTGTCACTTGTGCTGCAAAACAAATATCCATCCCCAGCCATAAGGCTCTCAGACCAGGAAGGGGGACTACGCAGGAGAGCATAGAGTGGAAGGCATCAATGCAGGCCATCCTGGTCATAATAAATATCATACAAAGCCTTGTCATTTAGGGCCCATTCCTGCAAAACAAAGGTCCCACGTAGCTCAGCAGGATTGTGCCCTTAGATCTCAGTGGAAAGCTGGTGTCAGGTCTTCAAATGCTGCTTTCAGATTCTGCATAATGGCACCCCGAGTTACCCTGTATTATGCCACGGGCACATTGGGAACCCGTGTTTCTGTGCTGTTCCGAGCCCAAGGCAGATGCCCATTTTATAACTGCAGCAGAACAGCTCACTACAGAATACAAGTGTGATGGGGAGTCCTCTGCAGAGCGGAGAGAAGATAACTCACAGGATAGGAAAATTCCTTCACGGCTCCAACCACGTCAACTCCAAGCCTGGGACTTCCACTCAAGCATCTGTCCATTGTGGGCCATTGTTAGAGGTCATCAGACACCAGCAGGCATCAAGGGGCAGATCATGCCCCCAGCCCACTGGAAGGGGTGGGGTGGAGCCGAACTGGCCCGGGAGGCACCGTATACCAGACAGGCACTTTGCCTCCCAGCGTGTGGAGAGGGCAATTTGCTGCACAAATTAAGAGGTGCAGCAGATATCCCTATTCATGGCCCCATCAGCACATAGGGATGAGCAGAGCCACAGCTCCCCCTGCTCCATGATCAGAGCCGGCTTCAGGCACCAGCGAAGGAAGCAGTTGCTTGGGGCGGCCAATGGAAAGGAGCGGCACGTCCGGGTCTTCAGCGGCAATTCGGCAGAGGGCCTCTCAGTCCCTCTCTTCCTCTTTGAGCTGCCGCCGAAGTGCCGCCGAAGAGGAAGAGAGGGAGTGAAGGACCCGCCGCTGAAGAATGAAGCAGTGCGACTGAGCTGCCGCCGAAGTGCCGCCAATCGGCTTTATCTTTTTTTTTTTTCCGCTTCACTGCTTGGGGTGGCAAAAAAGCTGGAGCCGGCCCTGTCCACGATCTTTCCCACTCTCCTTTACAGCAGGTCACTCTTGGGCGAGGGCAGCTCAGTAGCAGTGCCTGTGTTCCCCACCAAAGCACCAGGGTGCCAGATTGCATTGGGAAGCCAGGGATCATATTTTCAGGGACCTGATCCAAAACTCATTGAAGTCAATGGGCATCATCTCGTTGACTTGGGATCAGGCCCTCTGTGATTTCTTGCCATGCGTTTAGCTGCCAGGATGGCTTTTAACCAATCAATAACACAAAATGGCATGTAACTGCATACCGACCCAGGGAGATGTTGTTTGAATCTCTCCTCTGCATGGGGTTTTCATGACATTTCAGACTGTTTATGTCTCTTTTTATGGCCATGACCGAATGTATTAAGTCCAGAACTAATTTCACGGCCATTAGAGTGTGAAATGCCAGGTTCCTGGAATTGGACAGTTACCTGCGTTATGCAGGGGTGGAACTGCAGAAGGCTAAACCATTATCCCAGTTGCAGATGTGTTGCAGCATTTAATGAAATGAGTTCTGCTGAAACCTCTCCTCCCGACCGCAGAAATTAGCCAAGGATTGGTACAGAAATCTAGGGTGACCTGTTACACCGCATGCTAAGATATAGGATCTCAGAGAGTAACTGAAACCAACCCTGAATGGCTGCACTACCAAGCACCCTACGCAGGGAAATAGGGAAAGCAACCTGACAATAGCAGGATTCAATGAGAATGACAGCCTAGCCGGTGGGTTTCTGTTCCTCTGATAGCTGAGCTGAGGTTGGCCTTGGTTAAATCCTCCAACTTCTGTATGTGACATCAGAAGGAACAAGTTACAGCACTGCTTATAAGCTAGCACTCATGGAGTGCCAAGGGCAAACTAACTCCGGGCCTGATCCAAAGCCCACTAAAATCAACCAAGGTCCTTCCACTGACTCCTATGGATTTTGCACTGGACCCTCGGGCCTCATGGTGTTCGTCCAGGAGTAAAACAGAGCACAGGCGCCCTGAGATGAGGTAGAGGTCGGCAAAATGCAATTGTGCCCTGCTCCAAAAGGTCTCAGACACAATGAAGACCTTGCCGTTGAATAGCAGGGAATGTAATCCAACGTGAATTTAGTTAATATTCCTCTCCACTGCCTTCACTGTAATTCATAGTTTTCAGTCACGTCGATTTTCCATTTATTTTTGCCCAATATCACCTGTGCCGAGGACCCCACACATCAAAGCAAGAGTGAGAGAATCCTGCCTCCGTTGAGTAAGGCCCCCCCAACCACTCCCTAACTACTGCTATCGGCATCTCCCACTCCACCATCCATTCACACCAGCCTGGTGCTCAGACGGCTTGTGAAGAAAAGCCAAGCAGCAGAACTGGATGCAGTCACACAGGATTGCTGCAAATATATGGTGATATACCTATCTCATAGAGCTGGACGGGACCCTGAAAGGTCATCAAGTCCAGCACCCTGCCTTCACTAGCAGGACCAAGTACTGATTTTTGCCCCAGATCCCTAAGTGGCTCCCTTAAGGATTGAAACTCACAACTCTGGGTTTAGCAGGCCAATGCTCAAACCACTGAGCTATCCCTCAGCTACACCACTGCCATGAAGGGGGCCAAAGCCTAGTTCTGCTCGGCTCTCGAGGCAGCAAGGTCATGCCCTCCATGGCTTCTGCAGATTGTAAATCAATTCAACCCCTCACACTGCATCCACTCAGTCCCTCCACACAGCACCTCAAGGTCAGGAACAATCTGCATCCAAGGTAGTCCACCCTGGTGTGCTATTCAGGAGTCCTGGGTTCTATCCACTTCCCCCCCTCTGTGTCCACTTCCCCTTCCACCATGGGTCGGTTTAGATTTTAAAGTCTTCGGGGCAAGAATTATCTTTTTCTATATATCTGTACAGCATCTAGCATCATGGGGCTGTGATCTCTTTTGAGGTCTCTCAGTGGTACCATAATACAAATAATAATGGACAAAAAAGCCAGGCTGGTCCTGGGCAGTGAAATTTCCCCCTCTGGGCTGCCGCAGAGGTGAATTTGTCCCCCAAACTCCATTCTGCTGGATCTGCAGCTTTCATAGTCACTCTAACCAATGGAAGTATAACCGTCACTTGTCACCAAACTCAGTCTGTTTGTTGGGGCTACACTGACCACTGGAGGCAATGCAGATCGTACCAACGCCATGACTATTTTATCATTCAAACCTCCCCGAATAGTCTAACATGGGACCCATCAGCAAATTAAACTGTCCAATGTGAGCTGAATTGGCGGCCGAGGTTCTTTTTTTGCCATCCCCACCAAACAAAGTTAATCAATTACATGTTGTAATTAGTTTATTGACTTATAAATTAGCCCTGTTTTATAACTCAAAATCCTGCTAAATCAATCAGATATTTCCCAATCACTTATTTCTATGCTCGCTCATAAATTAATCTGTTTACACAGGTGTGCTGCAGTGTGGCTTCTTATTTGATTTTAATTCACATCGTGCAGTGCCTCCTCATGCCCTTGAGCATGGGAAAGCAGGAGAGGACCGGCACCTCAAGCTGAGATACGTGCTCTTCAATCACGATTACTCCTTTCTTGGCCAACTCTTCAGAGTTTTCAGGTTTGATTTTAATTAGAGGAGTTGTGACTATTTTAATAGCTTTTAAGCTTACCTGGTACTGCACCATCCTGATGCTCTGACTGTTAAGGCTTTGGGGGGGAAATAATACAGCTATGTTTGTGGTAAATTGTGTGGAGGTTTAGAGGTGATTGTTTCCTGTTAAGGTCCTTGGGTCCTTATTGATCCAGTGTATGGCCAAGCTTCCTGTATGCTAAACCACGGACCTTTTCACTTCAGCCCTGTGTGTTCATGTTGTGGACGTATATAAACCTGTATCGATATATGGTTTAAAGGCAGGACCTTGGCGTTATCCTTGGGCAAATGTCACTGACTCTCCTAATAAAACCGAAGGAATTATGGGTGTAAATCTGAGGACCTGCACTCTATTTAGGATGCTTGTTTTGTGCCTGCTATCAAATACTCAGAAGCACAATCCACCTAGGCTTGTGGCTGCAATTAAATTGAGGGGGTATTTTGCACCTGCCCAAGGGGAACTGCCCTTTTGAAAATCTGCCCCTTTAAGTGGAAAGAAAATGCTGATAACTGTCCTTTTGTTAGGAAGAGTAGAGATAAAAAGAGAGGGCAAGATCATGCCTTGATTGTGATTTTATATAAAACAGCACCCCTACCAGCGTGGGGGTGAGCGTGAACAAGAAATAAAAAGGCGACAGTGCTGTTTATTCCTCCTCCAAACCACCTTTTCCCCCAGCCAGCAGCAGTGAGAAGTGGGGTCACGGCCTCGCCGCCTAGGACATCCCAAATTCCAGCAATGGATACAAATGAGGTTTGTGGACACAGCAAGTGACTGCCGCGGAGCTCAGCCTGGCTGGGTTTTGGAGATCTTATTTTTGTCTCCTTTGACGTGCTGGGTGCTCCTTTTAGGCAGCCTCTAATCGAAGGTGACAGAGCGGGAGACAGGGCTTGATGTTGCCCTTGACACGGATTGAGACCATCCAATCGCACTTCGGGCTGTCTCAGAACGGATGGAAGTATTTCAAGAAGGTGAGATGGAAAGATACTGGGGACACTTCTTCGGGGGATTGGTGCGGTCTCACAGGGAGAATTAAACATTCGAGAAACAGAATAATGACTAGTTATGGGCCAGATCATCCTCTCCTGCAGGAAACCTCCTGGAGAGTGCCCTGTGGGAGACATCTCAGCAAGGATCCTCCCATGGAGAACCTCCCATTGCCCCATCTGGGGCGTATGGGGCTTGCCTCCCCAACTGCCCCACAGAAAAGGACGCATCTCCAAAGCTGTGGGAGGCCAGAGCTAGCCATGCAGAGGCCCTAGTCCCCCATGTTGGCTCTGTCCCCTGGCAGTGACCCCCTGCCACAGCTCCCTGGCAGCACAGTGCCTGGAGAGTCACACTACCAGGGACAACCTGGGGAAGCTGTGCCCCTCTTAGCCCCGCCTCCCAGCTCCTCCTTCTGCCCCGCCCACTGGAGATCCCAAACATACACAGAGCCCTCCATGGGCCTAGGGGGCGGGTGTGATGGGGGAGGAAGGTGCTAAGGAGGTGCAATTAGTACTGCAACAGGTAGATCTGTGCCATGTTTCCTGCTGCATTGCACACAGATTGCCGTTTTCACAAGCACTGAGAGGCAGTCTGACTCTAGCAGACTCTGACTCTGGCATCATGCCGAATGGGATTGGAATTAGAAAATTATGAAATTCTCCATGAAGGAAAATTTCAAACCAAAAAATGTTTCAGGTTGTTCAAAATCTCTTGTTTCTATTTTAATTGTGATATATAATACAAAATACAAACATTGAAATGAAAAGTTGCTTCAGAGTGGAAAACCTAAATGCTTCATTCTGAGAACGTTGAAATAGGACGTTTTGACATTGTCGGAACTGTTTTCTGGTTTTCTTCTGAGACAAAACTCTGGCAAAATCAACGTGATCACTCAATGCATTTTCATGGATCCCCATATTCCAACAGAATATGGTTCCATCGAAATGTATCCAACTGGCTTCCCACAGCTCTGCCTCTAAAGCTTATGTCAGTGTTGGACCAGAGCAAACCTTCTGTCAACACTGGAATCTCATATCACTGAACCTGAGCGAAAGAAAGACATGTGCTCAATATGCTCTAGGACAGTGGTTCCCAAACTTGTTCCGCCGCTTGTGCAGGGAAAGCCCCTGGCGGGCTGGGCCGGTTTGTTTACCTGCCGCGTCCGCAGGTTCGGCCAATCGC
>NW_020699449.1:16179286-16269299 GCF_002925995.2 Terrapene triunguis | reverse complement strand
GGGGAAGGGGAGGTGCGGGGCTAGGGTCATGGTTCGGGCACTGGTGGCCCCCCACTTTTAGGGAGCTTCCACCGCTCCGGTGGGCAGGGTTTTAAATTGTGATCCCTTGGAGCCTTTAACTGAAGATTGGATTTTTTCTCTAAAAGATGCACTCTAGTCCAGCCACCAGTCATTGTGCTTGTATTCAGATACACTGGGGGGATCGGTGGGTGAAAATCTCCAGCCTGTGTTACGTAGGTCAAACTATATAACCATAGTGGTTTCCTGTGGCTTTAAAAGCTAGGCCTTGTTGTGACCAGGGTCCTAGTGGGGACCCAGCTCTGGTCACTCAATTAGGGTGAACTGCAAAGAATGGGGCAGACAATCCCCAAAAAGCTGGTGGATATTCCAATACTTCGATTTACCAACCAGCACAAAACAGCTTCTTTATTACCTTACTGGTTTCTCAGAAGTCCAAACAACACAGTTCCCTTAAAGTGATCCAGCCTCAGGCCTCCATCCAGGTACCCATGTCATATATGATGAAAATTTCAGTAAATCTACAGCCAATTCTTAGTAACTAAACTCAACTTTATTAAAAAACCAAAGAGAGAGAGAGTCTGGTTGAAAGATCAGTATACATACAGACATGAGTTCCATTCACTGAGGTTCAGATTCATAGCAGAGATGGTGAGCTTTGTAGCTGCAAATAGTTCATAGGTTATAGTCCACTGTCCAAATATCCTATTCAGGGCGTCCCAGCATAACTGGGACCTCAGTCTTGCGACTCAAATTTCCTCTGATGAAGCCTAAGCAGATCTGAGATGACAGAATCAGGACGCAAGGATCTTTTATCCAATTTCATGTCCTCTTGGACACGTTGGGATTTCCTCGGGGAACAAAAGGGAATTGGGATGACGGTGAAGGAGGTCCATCACTGGTATTTAGCTATATGGATTAACATAAGACCATTTTCTTGTTCCTCCACCATTCACGGTACATTTCAAAGAGAGATGAATACTGAGATATCCCGTGTTTACAATTTATTTAAATGCTAGGATGTCCTTTTGACCTCTGAATGATCAGAATACAGCATAGACAGGGGCTGTTGATTACATTGTCGACCCTACTCATACATATGTAAATACACAAAAACACAAACACTATCTCCCCACATGTCTTTTGAGGGTTATTTATTTTGCAGGATGTTTAACCCTTTCTAGCCATGTGTCACAGTTGTATTCCTCGCCATTCATAGGTTTGCAAGCAGACTGCTAGAGCACGGGTGGAGGTGGCTGTCTCAGGTCCAAACTGACGATATCAAAACCTTTTTGCAGGCTAATGCCATGACTGTGTGGAAGATTCTTTGTCTGTACCACAGTATCTATCGGTGGAGGGGTCTAAATTGGCCGACAGTTTTGTTAATCCAAACTGTCTCCACTCCATGGCTGATTTGAATCATGTTTCTTCTGAGGAAATTCCAGATCATTTTGTGGACAACATCAGGCTGAGCTGTCTGTTCTCCTCAATACACAGAGGATTCTCAAGGGGCTTGGTCTCCCTGGGCTGCCTTTAGCCTGTGATGCTCTCTGAGGTACTAGTGGAGTTAAGAGCACTTCATCCCACAACCTGTCCACTGGATGCATGTCCTTCTTGGCTGGTGAAGGCCAGCAGGAGAGCACTGGGTCCATTGCTGGAGGGCACTGTCAATGCCCCCATTAGGGAGGGCAGGGTGCCGGCTTCTCTTAAAGAAGCTGGGGTGCATCCTTTGACAAAAAACACACACTTGAGGCTGAAAACCTGGATAACCAGCATTGCGTCTGCCATTTCTAGTCAACCTGTGGAACTCCTTGCCTGAGGAGGTTGTGAAGGCTAGGACTATACCAGGGTTTAAAAGAGAACTAGATAAATGCATGCAGGTTAAGTCCATTAATGGCTATTAGCCAGGATGGGTAAGGAATGGTGTCCCTAGCCTCTGTTTGTCAGAGGGTGGAGATGGATGGCAGGAGAGAGATCACTTGATCACTGCCTGTTAGGTTCACTCCCTCTGGGGCACCTGGCATTGGCCACTGTCGGGAGACAGGATACTGGGCTGGATGGACCTTTGATCTGACCCAGTATGGCCATTCTTATGTTCTTATGTTCTTAGGACCTAGAACAAGACGATTCTCCAAGTACCTAGCTGCCTCAGACCTCCTTGACCCATTCAGTCTGGGTGCAGTCTATGGACTGGTGACAGTAGTGGATGGTCTCCTCCGGATGCGGGATAATAGTCCTGTATCCATGCTGAGTGTGTTAGATCTAGGTACCATTGTTCCTACTTTTAATGGACGTGTCTGCCATTTGTGACTCAGCTGTGCAATCTAGAGGCACTGTTCGGATCCCTAGGTGTTGCTGGGTGGTGATACAGCTGCAGTGTTAAGTAATGCCCCCTACTGCTGACAATGTAATCATTTGGATGAAATGTAAACTGGGAGGCAGGTTGGTCCAGTGGATAGAGCTCTGGAATTCCAGTCCCAGCTCTGCCATTGGCCTACTGGCTGACCTTGGGCAAGGCACTTCATCTCCATGTGCCAAACTTCCCCCATCTATAAAAAGGAGTTGACGATACTGACATATTTTGTTGCGTGCTTTGAGATCTACAGACGGAAATGGCTATTATTGTCTAACGCTTGATCCTGCAAATGCCTACTCATGTGAGTAGTTCCATCGAGGCCACAGGGACTGCTCATGAGACTAATCATTCGCAGGATCGAGCTGGAGTTTCCAAAGAGCTGTGGGATGAAAGCTGCTATCCTATTACTATCGGCCTTTGCCAACTAATCCTGCTTTGAGCAGGGGGCTGGACTAGATGACCTCCTGAGGTCCCTTCCAACCCTGACATTCTATGATTCTATCCCAGGCAGGAGTTGACTGCTTCAAAAGCAATGGCATCGTGCTTTTCCTCTTCTCACTTCCCGTTATCAGCCAGTAATAACTCTCCCTGTTAGGGATGTAACTGTCCTGGATTGCAGGCAAGAACTAATCCAAGAGCTGATTCTGTCTCGTCAAACAGCAGTATCCCAGCGCAGAACAGCGAGAGCTGCCACTTCATCTAATTACACATACAGATGTACGCAGAGAGAGCTGTCCAATCAGCATAGGTACATGAGCTCTGCTTTTCTCAGACAGGCAGAAGAAGGAGTTAAGGGGGAAGAGGGTTGGGTCTTCATCTACTTCTCTCTGCTGGGTCAGCGTTACTGGGGAAGATGAGCAGGCTGGGTCTGGTTCCGCACGGCCCGGCATCTTGCATCATCACAGACCCTCAACGTTATTTAGGCGCCTCGCGCCCACTGAAAGCCCTTGGAGGATCTAGGCCAAAGAGGGCCTCATCCAGTGTCCAAAGAAGTCAATGGGAGCCTTTCCCACTGATTTCAGCAGACACCGGATCCAGCCCAGACGTGACAGAATGGCTGCCGTCCTAGAAGCTGACAGGTCAGACTTACACAGCCCCTTAGCGCTGCCATAAGGGCGTCATCCAACACCCACTGAAGTCAGCGTGCAGTGCTTCAGCATAGATGCTGACTGCTCTACTGAGCAGCAATTTTATATATGCGTTGCTTCCTGCGGGCACCCAAGGTTGTGAGGCGCATCGCTACCACCTGCCCTTGGCGTGAAGAAAAATCCTGTGCCTGCCATGGGTCAGCTCCCCAGCCCCACTGCCCACTGGCAACACAGGGCCTTCCCTCTAGGCCTTACAGGCCCTGCTGTCACTCTGCAGGTTAGCGATAGGCTCACTCCAGCCCTCCATACATCTCCCTGGAGTTTCCATCCCTTGGTCCACTGGGCGGCCACAGTACTCACGGATTTGCTGCTTCCAAAGAAATAGTATGCCCAGCTCAGCAGTTCCCCCTCAGATCCCCGCTCCACTTAACACACAGCACTGAGCTGTATTCAGAGTAACATCAAATACGAGTTCAGTTAACAAATGATTCAAGTCACAGCACGTAGAAATATTGGAAACAAATGGTGCATATAAAATAAAATCATAACACGCAACCTAGAGCCTAGACTTAATGGACAAGATACTCCCATGGCTTGTAGAGTACTGCTCACCCAGAATCCTTACAGTGCTTTACAGCCAGGCTGTGACCTTCTTTTATGAGACATGCACCCTGTCACTTTGCCTCCTAGGTGAAGGCGCCAGTGTGTCTTGCACCCTGAGATATACCTGACCAACCCTTTTCCTTTAGTCACAAACAAGCCTGCTGCTTGTTTCATCCTATAGACTTCCTCTCTTGTAGATTTCTCAGTCTCTCAGTTCACACCTAGCACAGTATGCAAATAGGCCTGCATTGTGTGGCAGACAATACACAGCACACAAATGGCCAGACAGGGAGATAGATGTCAGTTACCTCCTGCCTGAAAGGAACATTTCTAAGGTATGTCATAAGAACATAAGAATAGCCATACTGGGTCAGACCACAGGTCCATCTAGCCCAGTATCCTGTCTTCCGACAGTGGCCAATGCCAGGTGCCCCAGAGGGAATGAACAGAACAGGGAATCATCAAGTGATCCATCCCCTGTCGCCCATTCCCAGCTTCTGGCAAACAGAGTCTAGGGACACCATCCCTGCCCATCCTGGCTAACAGCCATTGATGGACCTACCCTCCATGACCTTATCTAGTTCTTTTTTGAACCCTGTTATAGTCTTGGCCTTCACAACATCCTCTGGCAAAGAGTTTCACAGGTTGACTATATGTTGTGTGATCTGCCTTAACTTCAAAAGCAGAATTTTCAGTACAGATACATAACTCCTTAAATAGATACACACATTTCACAATGATTATGATGACTAGTGGGCTACTGGTTCTTGGTAGAGATGTGATATGCCACCCTTTGGTAAACTATTATCCTGGGGATCCCTTTAAAACCCTTTGCACCCCCTATGCTATATATAGCTCCTTAGTATAGCAGGAAACATTTATGTTGACCCACTCTTGATGTGAAGTCAACAACTGCTTCTCTTGAATCTGAGAACCGTATTCCTCAGTCTTGAGGAAACAAACAGAATAATCAGGAAAGGGGAGGGGGATGAATTTGCAAACCAAACTGGGCAGATAATAGAAAAGATTATTTGCAAATGTTTTGGTAAAGAGAAAAGTCATGAAATGTGTCAATATTAATAAATTCTCTGCCCAGATTGAAAACTGGGTGAGTAATGAGGAAATAGAGGATAATATTTACTGAGTGACCTATTCAACATAGCATGAAATCTATCAAATAAGTGGCTGGGTCAATCTTATTCAAGCAGCTCTGTTGTTAATGGTGCACACCAGTGACTGGAAATGTAGGTTAATAAGAAGTGATGGAACTGGAGTGTGCTTTAAAATGTGTTAATGAGTCTCACTAACCATTTGGGTCCCTTGCTGTGACTGGGTGGAAATGTTGGTGCTAGACCCAGATTGTCATAGAATCATAGGATGTCAGGGTTGGAAGGGACCTCAGGAGGTCATCTAGTCCAACCCCCTGCTCAAAGCAGGACCAATCCCCAGGCAGGTTTTTGCCCCTAATAGCCCTCTCAAGTATTGAACTCACAACCCTGTGTTCAGCAGGCTAATGCTCAAACCATGGAGCTATCCGCTCCGCTCCCCACCCCCTACTGAAGCTATTTAGGTGCCTAAAGATGCAGCTAGTCACCTATTGAGGCCCTGCCATTACTTTTAACCTTCCTTGGAAGCATCAGGTAAGTGCGTACAGCTGTTGGAATGAATGGGCTTATGGATATATCCGGTATGGCAAAGCTGATGTTCCTAGCCATATAAGAAAACCATTACTTCCGCTCGTTTCCTCTGATTTTTGAAGTATGGTGTTAGACTAAGACCTGGGCTAAAATTTTCCAAAGAGCCCAAGTGACCTAAATGCTTGAAAGCCTAAGTCTCACTAGAAGCCAGTGGGGCTTAGACCTCTAATGACCAGATTTTCAAAAGTATTTAGGTGCCTAAAGGTGCAAATAGACGCCTCGTGGGATTTTGAGTTAGGTACCTAAGGACACTTCAAATCAATCAGAGTTTGGAGCTTAACCTGCTTAGGCAGTTTTCAAAACCCCCACTATGTACCTACATGTAACTTTAGGCACCTACCTACCTTTGACTATCTGGCTCTTAGATGAGTATAGCCCTAGAATGGTGGGCAAACACAGCACATGTCCCTCCTCCTTCTCAGAAATGAGCTAGATTGTGCCTGATGGGCAGAGCTAAGGGTAGGCATGAAGGAAAAAGCAGCAAGTATTCTGACTCTGGGAAGCAGAATGTCTCCCATTACCCCCAGGGCACCATCTTTGTGGTCTGCCCCATCATATACCCCTTTGCTCAGTGCAACTCTCTGCCCCCACAGGTGGCCCAGCTAGCTCCCATGGGCAAGGTATGGGACAGATCTATGGCAGTTCCTTTCGCCCCACCTCTTCTGGGGCAACCTATGCCCTCAGGATAGTAGTGTGGGGGCAGTCCCTGAGCGAGACTGGTGGATTGGGGTTGTAGGCACTATTGTCCGATACTCAGGAATAATGTGCTATGGGCCCAGCATTATACACCTGTAGTGCTGCTGGTCCCAGGAGAACATAACGGCCTACACTTTAATGATTCTTTTGCGGGCTATGAGGAAATAGTCAGGAATTTAATTCAAGTGATGCCATTTGTCTGCTCTTTAGGCAGCGGGGTATGTCCCTGGCCTGGGACTTGGGCGAGCCGGGGTCAATGTCTACCTCTGACACAGACTCCTTGTGTGACCTTGGGCAAGTCACTTGTCTCTGTTCCCCAGTTATGAAATGAGGGTAATAGCATTGCCCTGCTTCACAAGGGTGTTCTGAGGATAAAATTCATCAATGACTGTGAGGGACTCATATGCTTCAATGAAGAGAGAGATGCCAGTGCCTAGACAGATAGTGGAGCTGGAGGAAGTCCTTGCTTTATATTTGGTTTGACAATGACTGTTGCTATATAAGGCTCAATGAGCCTTTTGGAGTCAGGTTTTGTTAGGAAAGAAAGCATTTTTCCACAAACGGCCCAAGCCCTCAGCTCAGGGCTTGTTTACATGGGGAAATTTACTGGCAGGACTATACCAGTGTAACTACACTGCTACGGTGATAGCGTTATACAGGAGCTCCGATTGGATGATGATATAAAGCACTGATACGCTGCTGCATCGGTAGATCTCAAAGTGCTGTACAAGGAAGATCAAGTGTTAATTTCTCCATTCTACAGCCGAAGAACTGAAGCTCAAAAAAGTCTTAATAAATTGTCTGCAGTTAGACAGTGAGTCACTGCCAGAGGCAAGACTAGAACCCACGACTCTTAAGTGTTAGCGCCCTGCACTAGCCAGTGAACCACAATGCCTAGACCTCACAAGATGATCATTTACAGTCATGAAAAGCCTGTGGCACCATTCTCATGCCCTGCCTCAATGACAGTTCCAGCAATTATATTAAATAGAGTTGCAGTTTGGATGATGGTATTCTTCAATCCAGTCCTAAGGGGTCAGATCCTCCGCTGGTGTAAATCAGCATCCTGCAACCGACATCAGTGGTGCAATGCGGATTCATCCCAGCTGTGGCTTGGGCCCATGCATTGCTGTATAGTGCCAAGCACTTTTAAAACAGCTGTCGCATTTCACCTCTCTTTTAACGCTGGATGAAGTGATTGATGAAGTGCTTGAGTGCTTTAGGATCCTGAGCGATGCTATGTAAATAGAAAATATTACTTTCATTCCTCACTTTTAAAAATAGGCCAGTAACAATGGGAGTGTCTCCCACGGGACCTAGTTAGGAGCTGTCCTATTATTCTGAGTATCTCCTTGACAGCAATTAGGAGGGGATTGAGGTTAGCCCTGAACACTGGAATGTAGTTAAACCAGAACAGTCTTCCATGTGGAAGCCAATTTACTATGCATGCCCAATAATACAGTAGGGCAAAACTAAGCCAGCTGAGACTTCTAAAATAACTGAATTAAAATTACTTGGGGGGGAGGGAATGAAGTCAGTTTGCTTCCCAGATAAAACATTTGTGGAATGGTGCCTTCTTTTGCTGCATTTTTAAAGTATCAAAAGTGACAAGGTCAGAAAATCAGCGGGCGAAAGTTGGTGGAGCACCACTGCAGTCAGTGGGGTTATGTTGGTTCACTGCAGCTGAGGAACTGGCCTATAGACTTGCATTCAGATGGCCCAGGAAATTCTGTATCGTTTATATGAAAGAGTCAATGAAAACAGAGCCTATACACACACACTTATGCAAAAGGGCTATTGAACGTAATGAGGATGGAACCAATGTGGTTATATGGTATCTAATTAAGGTTCCCTAGAATTATTATAAAGAGCTATAGAATGTAATAAAGAATAGGTATGTCTACACAGCATGCTAAGCCCAGGCTCTGATTCAGATTGGAGCCCAAGCCCCCCTTCTGTCCACACACAAACCAGTCTGACTCCAGTCAGCAGGCACTCAGGACTCAGTTTCTAAGACCCTGCTGGGGGTGGGTGGGTAGGAGCCCGAGTCCTGTTGTGACTTGGGTCCAGGCCCTGTCATTGTGCCGTGTGGACACAGCTCAAGCCGCAGACCCAAGTCGGAAGGACTGTGTGGTGCAGTATGGATGCGCTAGCACAACTGGGTCCAGGGATTGTAAACCCAGGTTTACAATGCAGTGTGGATGCAGGCTTGGAAACACAGAGCCCACAAGGCCGGGTCTCACAGACCAGGGTTTACAATGCAGTCTAGACGTACCCAATGGGATCTCCATCTCTAGACTCCTTAAAATGATCATACAGAATGTAATTACACCTCGGCTACGGAATAGCGCAGACCATAAGCTCTTCGGACCGTCTTTTTGTACAGTGCCTAGCACAGCAGGGCCCTGGTCTCTGACTGGGCACTGCCACAATACAAATAAACAACAACAACCACAATACAGGTTGGCTCAGAAATTGCATCTCAAGGCTGTCAAACGCCACTCAGTTCTCGAGGACATTTCCATGAGCACAGTCCTGCCTTTCAGGTCTCAGCCGAGGCTGCCAGGCCGGTGCGCAGGGAGTTAGCTCTGCCAGCCTTTCGCTCTTCACCTCTCACTGAAGTTACGAGTGGTGATAATTTCACCCTGGTCCCTTGGGGTCATTTGCCCGCTCTGCAGCTAGGAAGTTATTGAGCTACAGGAAGAACCAAACTAAACCTGAACTTCTTAAAGCTTGAGGCCTAAGGAGTAGGGTGTCCAACTCCCAGTCATTTTCAATGGAATCTGAGCCCCTAATTCCCTTATGTTTCTTTGAGAATCCCAGCCAGAAGATATTTGCTTATATGCCCTTCCCTTTTGTAGCCCCACTATGTCCCTTCCTTTCTTTGGGGGTGGATCAGAGCCCTTCAGAAGACAATCATCTCCTCGGTCAAGTGCCCTCTCAGCCTGGACCTGCTCACTCTCACTGCAGTGGAATAGTACTGGCAGGCGAGGGTGGTTTGGAACTTGCCCATCCTTGGCATGTGAGCAGAAGTAAGAGCCAACTGACTCCTCATACACACTGATGTCACACCCTGCTCGGTGTGGGGCTATAGATGGATCCAGGGAGCTCAGGGAACTCCTTGGCTGCTCACGTCTCCATGGAGACAGCCCCCTCGCCACCTGCGCTTCTTTTGACTTCGTAGACGGAAATAGGCCAGCAGGGTTCTTTAGGGTTTTTAGGCAGGAGAGTTTTTCTAAAGGCTTCAGCCGAGCTCAGAGCCCTATTGTGTTAGCCCTGGTCTACACGGAGTGTGGGGGGAAATCGATCTAAGTTACGCAACTTCAGCTACGTGAATAACGTAGCTGAAGCCGACGTACTTAAATCGACTTACCGTGGTGTCTTCACCGCCGTGAATCAACTGCTGCTGCTCCCCCGTCGACTCCGCCTGCGCCTCTCGCGGCACTGGAGTACAGGAGTCTCCGGGAGAGCGCTCAGGGGTCGATTTATCGCGTCAAGACTAGACGCGATAAATCGATCCCCGCTGGCTCGATCACTGCTCGCTGATCTGGCAGGTAGTGTAGACATACCCTCAGGCCTGGTCTACACTGGGGGGGGGGGGGACGCCCCAAGATCCGCAACTTCAGCTACGAGAATAGCGTAGCTGAAGCCGACGTATCTTAGGTCGACTTACCTTGCGTCCTCACGGCGCGGGGGTCAACTGCCGCTGCTCCCCCGTCGACTCCGCTTCCGCCTCTTGCCGCGGTGGAGTACAGGAGTCGACGGCAGAGTGATCGGGGATCGATTTATCGCGCCTACACTAGACGCGATAAATCGATCCCTGATCGATCGATCACTACCCGCTGATCCAGTGGGTACTGTAGACGTACCCTTAGACACTGAGGATACACCGACACAGTCACTGCCCTGCAAAGCTTAGGTTAGGGAATTGAACCCAGAGCCAGTGCCTTAACCACACCCTGGCCACAGATTTGAACTGAAAAGTTCCACAGGGAGGAGGGTCGGGAGACAGGGCTGTAAATGGTGCGCTGTCTGCCAGACAGGACATTTCAGTTGCCCAGGCCATAAACTTTATCTTTGGAATAGCAGAACATGATTAATTGCTGGGGGAAGTATTATCAAGGCCCTTAACTATTGACTTGAGGAGAATATTCTTCTGGCTCTCTTTAGCTGTGGGTAGTCTGTGATGGAGAATGAATTTTATATTTCCCTCCACAGGAATGGTACATCTTCACAACCAGGTTTTCAAGCAGGTTTGAGTTGGCATTTTTAAAGCCCCCTGGTGCTAGCTACATCTGAAGTTGTTCTTTTCCAAGAATAAAACATCCCCCGGTTTCACTAAAATCAGAGAGCTTCGCAAACACTGTAAAGCTGTTTAACAGAAGCAAAATTTTACCAAGAGAAAATTTGCCCTGCTGGGTTTGGAGCTTATTGTCAAAGGAATTATGTTATTGCAGAGCGGAGTCAATACACATCCAGTTATTCCAGTGCCTTCCAGACTAGATTTTCATGGCTAAGCATCAGTTAAACATGCAAATACGCGAGTGAAGCATTCATGGCAAATTAATTATGTGACGGTGCAGGTTGATCATCTCCCATTAGGATCTAGGTCTACAAATATAAACCTCAATTTCATCTTTTGGGGACTCAGAGCCTGAGGGTGACTTTGGCAACCGGGTCAAAAAGCCAACATTAAGGCAACACTTTTCTATGCGGGAAAAAGAAGCCAGCGGGCCCAGCATTAGCAAGAGTGTGTGGGATAGCTTCTAGAGAGCTTATCCAAATCTGATCATCCCAAATGTTGTCACCTTCCTAGAGGTTAAAATCAACACAGGCTAGCATAGCTCACGGGAGCTCTGGGAATGATGCAGTCCTCATCCAGGTTCAAGGCTTTTATGCTTTTCCTGGGAAAGGGGAGTTCGTTTTTTGTCTCTGCCAGTGTTTTAGTTCTAAAATTCCAAGGATGGCAGAGCACTTTATTGCCGGTGGCTGAGATTCTCAAAACCATCCAGGGGATTTTATTTCCTATTACAATTAATGGGAATACTGGAACAAGATGGGGACAGAAGTGTCTGTTACCTTGAGAGTCTCAGAATCTGGAGTAGAACCCATGCTTCTCGAATCTCAGCATTCCTCTGGTGTCAGCAAATAGCTATGAAACCGACTGGCCAAATGTGTGTCCCACCCCCTTTAACTGGTGGGCCCACAAAGAGAATAACGTATTATTGCTATCAGTCGGTCCTGCAGCTCAAGTGGAAGAGGGTCTGTGCTCTGGCTCTAAAGGGTCTAACCCTGCTGATGAGAATTCAAGAGAGTTTCACATGATGGAATTTCTGTTTTTTTCAATTTGTTTTTTTAAAATGCAGGAAAATACATTAAAAATCATATTAAAAGATATTAAGGATGCAAAGTCAAGCACTCAAAAGTTAGAGAAAGAAAGAAAGAAAGAAAGAAAGGCTAAGACTTCTTGAATATTATACATATATCCCTGCTGCACTCCATATTCTGTTTTTTTCCCCAGAGTTCCAGTTTCACAGTGATTTTCAAAGACCAAGGTCAATTACTAAACTGAGAAACAAAAATGTAACACTGTCAAATAGTGGAAACTTCTTTCTGTCACATCTCGGTTCATTGCAGATTTCCCAGTTCCATCCATTAGGATCTCATCGTAGTTATTGCAAGTCTTTGTCTCTTATCATCAAATCAATTTCTCTGCCAGGCAGAGTATTATTCCCCCACAGTGGACCTATCAGACAAAAAGATGTCTGCTCTTTCAAGTTGCTCTTTAAAGACTTAATACAACTTTTCCAATTCTTCAGGAAACAGCTCCCTCTTTCAAAGGTAGGCGATTAGGGATTTTGCTCAAGAGAAAAATGAAGAGATTGGAGTCCCTTACATCCTCATCATTCTTTTCACGCCAGCCACTCCTTACAACCAGGAAACACTATCATTTCTGTCACTAAGCTCAGATCCACCCCACTCATCTAGTGCAGTTCAACCTTTCCAGACTTGTCTTCCATACTCCAAGTTTCGCTTCACTTAAAAACTACTTGCTGACAAAATCAAACATAAAAATACAAAAGTGTCACAGCATGCTAGTACTGAAAAGCACAGAGTCAAATATAGTAAACATCTTAAATGAATCAAACAGTACCATCGAATCTCTATGGATAGAAATTCCATGCTGGAATAATAAGAGTCTAGCAGTAGGAATCTCCTACTGACCACCTGACTAGGATGGTGACGGTGATTGTGAAATGCTCAGGGAGATTAGATATGTAAAAACCAGAAAACCCAATAATAGAGGGGAGTTTCAACTATCCCCATATTGACTAGGAACATGTCACCTCAGGACAGGATTCAGAAATAAAATTTCTAGACACCTTGAATGGCTGCTCTTTGGAGCAGTTTGTCCTGAAACCCACAAAGGGAGAGGCCATTCTTGATTTAGTTCTAAGTGGAGCACAGGATCTGGTCCAAGTGAATATAGCTGAACTGTTCAGTAATAGCTACCATAAGGGAATTAAATTTAACATCCCCGTAGGGGGGGAAATACCAAAGAAACCCATCACAGTAGCATTTGACTTCGAAAAGGAGAACTACACAAAAATGAGGACACTAGTTACACAGAAATTAAAAGGAACAGTCACAAAAGTGAAATGCCTGCAAGTTGCATGGAAACAATTTTAAAACACCGTAACAGAGGCACAAACTAAACATATACCCCAAATAAAAAAAACCCAGTAAGGACCAAAAAATGCCACCACGGCTAAACAACACAGTAAAAGAGGCAGTTAGAGGCAAACAGGCATCCTATAAAAATAGGAAGTCAAATCCTACTGAGGAAAATAGAAAGGCTCATAAACTCTGGCAAACCAAGTGTAAAAAGTATAATTAGGCAGGCCAAAAAAGAATTTGAAGAGTAACTATCAAAAGACACAAAAACGAACAGCAAAAATTTTTAACTACATCAGAAGCCTGTCAAACAAGAAGATGGGGCACTAGAGGATCAAGGTGCTAAAAGAGAACTCAATGTAGACAAGGCTGTTGCAGAGAAGCTAAATTAATTCTTTGCATCAGTCTTCATGCAGAGAATGGGAGGGAGATTCCCATACCTCCGCCATTCTTTTTAGGTGACAAATCTGAGGAACTCTCCCAGACTGAGGTGTCAATAGAGGAGCTTTTGGAACAAATTGATAAACTAAACAGTAATAGGTCACCAGGACCAGATGGTATTCACCCAAGAGATCTGAAGGAACTCAAACATGAAACTGTAGAACCCCTAACTATGGTATGCAACCTATTGCTTAAATTAGCCTCTGTACCAGATGACTGGAGGGTAGCTAATGTAACACCAATCTTTAAAAAAGGCTCCAGAGGCGATCCTGGCAATTACAGGTCAGTAAGCATAACCACAGTACCACACAAATTGGTTGAAACTATAGTAAAGAACAGAATTATCAGACACATAGATGAACACAATCTGTTGGGTAAGAGTCAATGTGGCTTATGTAAAGGGAAATAATGCCCCAACAAACTCTTAGAATTCTTTGAGGGTGTCAACAAACATGTGGACAAGGGGGATCCAGTGGATATAGCATGCTTGGACTTTCAAAAAGCATTTGACAAAGTCCCTCGCCAAAGACTCTTAAGCAAAGTAAGCTGTCATGGGATAAGAGGGAAGGGCCCCTCATGGATCAGTAACTGGTTAAAAGATAGGAGACAAAGGGTAGGAATAAATGGTCAGTTTTCGTAATGGAGAGAGATAAATAGTGGGGGTCCCCCAAGGGTCTGTACTGGGACCAGTGCTGTTTAACATATTCAGAAATGCGCTGGAAAAAGAGGGTAAACTGTGAGGTGGCAAAATTTGCAGACAATACAAAATACTCAAGATAGTTAAGACCAAAGCAGACTGCGAAGAGTTACAAAGGAATCTCACAAAACTGGTTGACAACATGGCAGATGAAACTGAATAGTAATGCACATTGGAAAACATAATCCCAACTATACACACAAAACGATGGGGTCTGAATTAGTTGTTACCATTCAAGAAAGAGATATTGGAGTCATTGCGGGTAATGCTCTGAAAACATCTGCTCAATGTGCAGCGACAGTCAAAAAAGCGAACAATGTCAGGAGGATTAGGAAAGGGATAGATGAGACAGAAAATATCATATTTCATAAATCCACAGTACGCCCACACCTTGAATACAGTGTCCAGTTCTGGTCACCACATCTCAAAAAAGATACATTAGAACTGGGAAAAAGTAGAGAAGGACAACAAAAATGATTCCCAGTATGGAAAAGCTTCCATATGAGGAGGGCTTAAAAAGACTGGGACTGTTAAACTGAGGAAAGATATGACTAAGGGGAGATATGATAGAGGTCTATAAAATCAAGAGCAGTGACAAGAAAGAGAATAAGGAAGTGTTATTTACCCTGTCACATAGCACAAGAACCTGGGGTCACCCAATGAAATTAACAGGCAGCAGGTTTAAAACTAACATAAGGCAGTACTTCTTCACAGAACTCACAGCCAACCTGTGGAACTTGTTGCCGGGCAATGTTGTGAAGGGCAAAAGTATAACGGGGTTAAAAAAAGAATTTGATAAGTTGAGGGAGGATATGTCCATAATGGCTATTAGCCAAGATGGTCAGGGACCCAGAATGCTCTGGGTGTCCCTAAACCTCTGACTGCCAGAAGCTGGGACTTGAAGACAGAGGATGGATCACTCAATAATTTCCATGTTATGTTCATTCCCTCTGAAGCACCTGGCACTGGCCATCGACAGATAACAGGATACTGGGCTAAATGGACCATTAGTCTGAGCCTTCTTATGTGCTGGGGGTTCACTTGTCTCCTGTTAAGAAATTTATTACTCACTGTATCCCCCTTATATTTAAAATAGCCCACTGACATTGGCTAGAGAACCAATCCAGCAAAGCACAGCTTCCTATCTTCCCCATTAATGAATGTTCTACCTACCACTATCACAAGGAGACAATCTCCTTTCAATAGTATTTTTTCTTAGAATGAAATACCTCAATTTTATTATTGACTATTCTCCTTGAAAACTGGTATTTTAGCTAAACTCACACCTGGGGCACAAGAACAATCTACGGGGGAGTCGCATCTTACGCGGGGGTCAGCGTGTAAGGCAAAAATCGCGTATAGTCAAACGCTCATTGAGTGGAATGGCGGGCAGAATCACCCGCACCACAGGTACAGTATTTAAATTGTTATTTTTCTCTTTTTTTGTTTTGTTTTGTTTTGCCGAGCGCATATAGTTAAAATCGCATAAGTTAAATGCGCCTATGATGTGACTCCACTGTATTCACATAGCATTCCTTTCCTGAATCTTCATGATCTGTTTGGAATTGTTGACCCAATTTGAATGTCCCAGATCTTTAACCCAGGCCTGGGAGTTCCCAGACAGCGCCTGTATTCTGGCCTCCACCCAATGTCTGCCAAAACCTGGTGGGCCTCAGCCAAGGTACCATCCACTGGCGCCTCATTGGAGGATTGCCCAGCTCCAACAATTGTTTCAACCACACTATTTAAGACAGAAGGAGGCACAGAAAGTTAGTCTGAGCAACAAGGTGACTTCCTGTTGTGGTTACATTGGACCCTGCTTCCTGCACTCTACCCTGTTCCTGGTTCCTGCTCCGGCTCCGGCTCCATGCTTCATCCTTGCCTCTCCTCCAGTTCCTGCCCTTTCGCCTTGCTCCCAACTATCAGTTACCAGTCCTGGCTCCAACCCCCGCCTCTGACTTTGGACCCTGACTCTGGCCAGACCCTCAGCTCTGGCATTTGGTATCTGACCTTAGCTCCAACCCTCAGCTTCAATTCCTGGTTCTGACTCTGGCTTCACCCTTGGCTCTGGTAACTGACAGTTGACTCTGGTGCTAACCATTGGCTTCATTCCACAACCTGGATGCTGCTCTGCCCACTAGACCTGATTCCTGCTCTTACTACTACACCAGACTGCCTACATCACGGTCCATAACCATTTTCCTCTGTGCTAGGATTTAAATTCTCTCCTTGTCTCTTTCGGAGGTCATCATAACCTGCGTAGGGGTAGATACTGGACAAGTACCAATTCTGACAGTCAGCACCATCATCTCACTCGAGAGCCCCAGTCTGATTGACGCTATCCCGACACTGGTCACCTGAATATATTCTGAGAATTGATTCCATCCCCAATAAGATCTTGTCTGAAACTCAACCCCTTCTTTCTAGGGATCTGCTGTTACGCTTTACCTTTGGACATGCAATGTAAGTAACAAAGCCCTCGTGCACAACTGTACTTGCGGACTCCTCCACGGACTATTGTCCAAGAGTCCTCTCAGGTCTGTTCAAGTCCAGGATGTCTCCCTGCAGGACTTCCTGTTCCTTCTGCTATTTCTCTCACCTATGACAGCCACTCAGGCTTTTAGATCTTGGAGCTTGTTCTAATGAGACCCTCTCGATCTGGTTACCACAGTGAGTCAGCAGAATTGCTCTACACCTCCACAGAGGGCCATAAGGGCTGATACACTGCCACATCTGTTTCCAGTCATATTAAGTTACATCAATCTCCCTGGCAATGCTTGGATTTGTACTTTTTTTTTCCAAATCACCCTTTAAACTTTGCTTACAATCCTCAACATTACGGTGTTACTTTATTCATCAGGCTCTGCACCTGGATTTCCCATTAACATCAATGCAAAGAAGGCTAGAACAATGTTTCCTGATATTTAATTCTTGCAGATGTTAAGTGAATCTCTCTTATTTTACTGTTCCATCAGACAAATTGGTTCCCCAGTGACCAGTATCATGCTAACAAACATGGGAAGTAGAGATGAGTTGTCCCTTTTCATCCATAAGCATTTGGGAAATCTTGGAAACAATGCATTGAATAGCAGAAGATATTTGGACTTTCTTAGAACAAAAATACATTGGATGACGGTATTTTATATAAACCAATTATATGACCTTGGAGACTCAAACGGCGCGAGGGTAGGGATGGGGAAGGTCATGGTACCTTTCAGTTATTTTTGTACTGATTAATGAGCAATGCACAAAATACTGACCATCCATCTCCGTCCATCCAGAATTCTCATTCTGGCATCACAATGCATGAAGCAGGTTTAGATAGGAGAAGACTCAGGGCAAGAGTGCAAGCTTAAACGTTCAGTGCAGCAAAGCACTTACCTGGTGCTTCCTGATCACTCATCAAACTCGTCCCGTAGTGATTCCATAATCAGCATAAAAAAAAATACCAGCTCTCTGTTAGGAAGGGCACACCCAGGTTCACACAGCAGGCTCTGAAAGCAACACCTACCTTGTCTCGAATCCCTTGTCGCATCACTTCCCTTTCAGCCTCCATCTTTGCATATTTGGCTTTTCTTTCCTCCTCTTCCTGCCTCAGGGCTTCCTGTCGTTCCTCTTCCTTCTTGGCGGCATCAGGATCTTTCTCTTCATCTCCTCCCAACATCTTCCCCATGTCTTTGGTAGCCCCTAAAGAAAATACACAAGAAGGAGACAGCGTGGCATGTTAGGAAGAACAGATTAAGGGACAGGTAAATACAAGCCGGCCCTTTCTTGTAGTAAAGTAGCCATAATGCGGGTTAACTGGGCTGCCCAGAGTACTCTGGGATGGGGCCATGCTCCACCCTTCCATTACTTCCTGTTTCATCAGTGAGAGTTTCCCCCCACTCTCCTAGGTAGTTGGATAAAGCAGCAAGGTCCCAGCCTGCAGTCCTGTGAGTAGAGAGGGGATTTCTTTGCACTGAGTGGTCCCTTTACAAAACTTCTGTTCCTGCATGTTCACTAGCTAAAAGTAGGAGCCCATCCCACTTCCTCTGGAAAGGGTTTTCCATCAGACACAGGGAGGTGAGCCAAGCTCAGAGACAGGAAAAGGTCAGCACTTAGCAAAGGAAACAGCAAAACAGGCCAAAAAATACACACGCAAGCTCTTCTGCAAGTCCCCAGCTTGCAGCCAGCGACCGCGGGTTTGACCCGTTTGACGTGGTTACCCGGCAGCTGCGAGATGGAGCATAGAGGCGAATGTAGAGAGCGCTCCGTAAGTGCCTAGTTGATGGAAACACGAGTGGCTCTTGACCTTTGGGTGTACGCTGCTGTAGCAGGACAGTTAACCAGCCTGCTGTGTGGCATGCTAGCGGCTCTGTAATTTAACTGGTGTTGCAAGGGAAACGCTACAAGAGCAGAGTGAGAAAATCCTGAAGGCAGAGGTTAGTATCCCAGTCTGAAGGAGCGCTCTGGCAGCGGTGGTGAGTTCAGACGTAGCCCCGGCGCCGTAACCCTATAGACGAGCAGGGCTAGATGGTGGCTGAGAGGCCACGGCCCTGGTCAGGGGACTCGGAAGCACCGGACAGATTTGTGCCGACAGCATCTCTGGGCTGCTCCTTATGTCCAGAGGGCACCTGCTCCACCCCACCCACTGGGCTCGCACAGACTGCATCGGCCCCACTCGGCATGCTGGGGCGGGCAGGGCCACAACCCTGCCTGCTCCTCGGCCCCCTTTTGGTCTCTGGTTCCTAGGCCTGGTGCTCTCCGGAGCCAACTCTCCACTCGCGTGTGTGGCCCTTCCCAGCCAGGCCAGCGGGGAGGCTTCTCGCATGCACTCCGCTGCTGCCCCCCCCCCCATAGCTGCATTCGGGCCCCTCACAGTCTAGGCCGGAGGCACCTATAACCACAGCACGGGGTTGATCCTTTGGGGCTGTCGGGTGGGTATTGGCTTCAATGCTTCATTACAGTCCCACTAATATGTACAGGACTGAGCCATGCCACAGGTACGCCGATCAATCTGAACACACAGACCCATGCTCTACAGGCTGCCAGGGCAGTAAGGGAGCATGCGGGGTTCACCTCCATTGCTGGCAGCCACGCAGGCATGCAGACCAGCCACTGCCAGACTCCCACTCCTCTCCCCACTCTGGTGACCAGGGAGTGGGCGGGCAAAAGGCACAGCAGCTCCACCCCTCAATGTGTCCTGGCCCCTGCTCCAGAATGGGAACAGATGGGGAAGCAATCTGCACTAGCAAGAAGCGCTCTCTCCCTGGAGTAAGGGGAGAGCAGGAAGCAGACTGTGACTTTTTGGTTCCCTGCCCTGCTACAGGCTTGCCCTTCCTTGGTCTAGATCGGGGTGGGCAAACTATGGCCTGAGGGACCATCCTGCCTGGCCCCTCGCCCGCTGCCCCCCATCCCCTGTAGCCTCAGCTCGCCCCGCCCTCGGCGCAATGCTCTGGGTGGTGGGGCTGTGAGCTCCTGGGGCAGCGCAGCTGCAGAGCCTGGCCTGACCCGGTCTCTGTGCTGCTTGGTGGCGGCAGCCACCGGTGCTCCAGGCAGTGCGGTAAGGGGTAAGGGAGCAGGGGGGGTTGGATAGAGGGCAGGGGAGTTCGGGGTGGTGGTCAGGGGGCAGGGGTGTGGATGGTAGTCGGGGGGGGAAACAGGGGGTTGAATGGGGGCAAGGGTCCCAGGTGGGCAGTCAGAAAGGAGGGGGGGTTGGATGGGGCGGCAGGGGGCAGTCAGGGGATAGGGAAAAGGGGTGGTTGGATGGGGCAGGGGTCCCGGGGGGGGCGTCAGGAATGAGAGGAGGGGTTGGATGGGGCGGCAGGGGTCCGGGGGCAGTCAGGGGTGGGGTGTGTGGATGGAGTAGGGGTCCCAGAGGGGCCGTCAGGGAACGGGGGGGTTGGATGGGGCAGGAGTCCCGGGGGGCCCAGATAGGAGGTGGGGGCTGGGCCACGACCCCCTCCCTTAACCGGCCCTCCATACAATTTATGAAACCCAATGCGGCCCTCAGGCCAAAAAGTTTGCCCGCCCCTGCTCTAGATAATGGATGGTCTAGATAATACTTATTCCTGCCAGGAGGGCAGGGGACTGGACTAGAAGACCTCTCGAGGTCCCTTCCAGTCCTATGATTCTATGATTCCTTGGGCTGGGCTGTAAAGTACTAATCCACCCCCTGTGGATTAGTGAGGACTGTGTTGGAATTACAAGCTATCACTTTAAGAGTGTGTGTGTGGCAGTGGGTTTCCTGGTCCTGCCTGCAAGTGAGGGGGCTCTGGAGTGAAGCGCACAATCAGAGGAGTCTGGTAAGAGCCAGCTTAAAACAAAGTGAGATGAGTTGGGCCTCACTGCTTTAGGGAGCAGCCTTTTTCCTCTCTCTCTGTCTTCAGCTCATGTGTGTTATCAGTCTGATTTCTAAGAAATAAAGTTGTGTTATGTTGCAACCTTACAGCCAGAGTATTTATGTTTTGATCTAAGTTCTCTTTGTGTATGCGGAGAACATAACAGAAGCCTGACCTAGCGCTACATGATATGAAAGTGACAAAGTTCATGCACAGACACTGATAGCACCTTAATATCTTGCCCTCTAGTCCTGGGTGAAGTAGGAGAATCAGCTTTTATGGTCCTTTATGGCAAACTCTTCTATCAATTGATTCTTTGGATGAGAATGGAAGATACTTGTCCCTAGCTATGAAATCTTTCAACAAACTACAGAACAACTCATGATCAGCTTGGTTCAGAAATGGAGGACAAATTGGGCAGCATCTCAAAGGCTTTCATTCTAAATCACAACCTATAGGAAGGTTCTCAGGCATAGCAGAATGACTTAGTTACTGTAGAAATATTTTTGAGAGCTCTTTTGATTTATTCCTGCACTTTTCTTCTCTGCCCATTTTGGATTTCTCTGGGCTTCGACTTTTGCCAGCATGCTAAGCAAAAGTGTCTAGCTTACACTGAGTGTTCTCCCAAATCTCATCCCAAAAGTGCATGGTTTCACCATTCCAGTCCATGAAAGTTGAGAACTGTGTAGTTTTTTAGCTGGTGATTACATGTGGTTCTAATTGTATGGGGGAAAAAAATGATGAACAAGCGGTTTTTAGTCCCGTACACTCTCATTGTTCACAGGGCATTTGCCATGAACAGTAAGAGACCTGTGCGTTCTATTGAGACAGAACGAATCTTATTGAGAAGTTCACATATACTACATTCTGTCTTCTCCTGAGCAGGGTGGAAGAGGGTATAAGGAAGTCCTTCCTTTCCCATGCCTGACAACTTGGGGGTCCTGAGCTGCATCTCTGATGGAGCCCAAGGCCTAAAGAGTAGGTGGCCAACTGAGACGCAAGCAAGGCCTTCTGGCTTGCTAGAACTTGGTAGGGTAGAGTAAGATGGTATACACAGGGCTGATTATACAGTTAACTTCTGAAGCAGTCCTCCTGTGCCTATACATTCACAATCCATTGTGATATATATTTAGTAGCTTGATTTCCCCGGAAATATTTCCACTGGTAACCCCACTGTTTTAGATTCAGTGCACTCTCAGGTTATCTGCCCTTAGTTTATCTCCAGCTGGAGTTGCCTGGACCGCAGTGAACTAGTTACTCAGGAAGCTGAATTCTGCAACAGAAAAAGAGATAGGGCTATTGCCTTTAAGCATTGCTTTCTTTGCCAGCATGATGTCATAATGCAGCCACAACCTGGCATGTTATGTATGAAATAGACTAGACAGCCTCTTTCCCCCCCACACTAGGCACGGCTGACTTTTTGAATCCTATAGATATTAAATTATAAAATCATTCAGTGTAAAGGGCACCTTGAAGAAAGGAAACCTAGTTCCCAGGGTTCTTGTGGAATCTTTTAACTCATCAGAGAATTCAAAGCCGTTCTCTAATCGCTCTGAATGCGGCATTGTGATCCCATTGTTAATTGATGGGAATGGAATGTATTACAAGAAGCAGTAATGTCATGTTACATTTTAATTCGCATTTTGGTGTGGAAACGCTTTTTTATGTCTCTTTTATTCCTCCTCCAAAAGTTCAGTTTTCACTGTTATTGGCCACCGGATAGCAGCTTTTAGCTGGGTTTTTTAGCAGTTCAGTGACAGGACTCCTAAGAATTAATTTACATTCAACTGAGACTCGCGATTACAGCAACAGGCAGGGGGAAACAGTAAATGGTTCTTCCCTCTTGCCTTCTGGAGCTTCTAGGGAAAGAAAGCAAGACCCTGCTGGTTGAATCTGTATGTTGAATCTGCAGGGGAAGGGTGGGGTAGGAACTACTCTCATGCTTTGCCCACTAGGAATCCCATGTAATAAGGGAATCTCCAGCTGGGGATAGCACAACAGGTCCTGGTCCATGACTAGGCATCCGAGACCTGATGATAAATTGTAGTAATAATAATAATAATAATAATAAATAATATGCAGCCAGTCTCAGGCCTCTTTGTGCACAGCAGGGAAGAGAATCTGATTTAATGGATTATGTTTCTAAAGCTTATGCTTCAGGGCTTCAGCCTGCCACCTGGAGGGGGTCAGGAAGGGATTCCCTTCCCTCACAATGTAGTCTGGGGGCTTTTGGGTCTCCTTGTTCTGAAGCACAGGGATGACCACAGCTGGAGATGAGACACTGGGTGGGCCACAGCTGTGAGTTGATACCAAGCATTTTCTCTCTCTCAGGTGCTTGGCTGGCTGGTTCTTGCTCAGGGGGTCAGGGTCTAACACAACCGTCATATGAGGCGATGGGAAGGAATTTCCCCTCAAGTCAGATTAGCAGTGACGTTGGGGGATTTCACCTTCCTCTGCAACGTGCAGTGTGGATCACTTGCAAGGATTATCTGGGTGTATCTCACTTAGTCAGTTCCTTACCCTCGGTCTCTCCCATTCTCTGCCTGTGGTACATAACAATCTAGTCTCCCGTGGGCTGTAATACTTTGGTCTTATTTTGGTTGTTGAGTTAGTGTGTGGGTGCTGGGGAGTGCTGGTGGCCTGTGATGTAGAAGGGTCAGACTGGATGATCTGGTGGTTCCTTCTGGTCTTAAATGCTATGACATCGTCTATGCTCCTCTGGGAGAACAATTCTCATCTCCCATTTGTGTGACCCTAGGATTCCTTACTCTGAGAGTATGTCTACACGTCTAGACTAGACGCGATAAATCGATCCCTGAGCGCTCTCCCATCAACTCCTGTACTCCACCGCCGCGAGAGGCGCAGGCAGAGTTGACGGGGGAGCGGCAGCAGTTGACTCACCGCGGTGAAGACACCACAGCATGTCGATCTAAGTACGTCGACTTCAGCTACGTTATTCACGGAGCTGTAGTCCAGGCCTGAGTCAAGTTTAAAAGCCAAGAGAAGTAGACCTCTGGGTGGTCACTGCCCAGTAAAATCGTTGATGTTGGGCTCTTTAGTTATTGTCCCCTGGGACATCCTGTGATGCATCATACTGACATTTTATTCGTATTGGGATTAATATTCATTGTCCAAGCATCATTGTGTTGTATCATCGCTTATGAAGCAGCTCGATATAAACCATTTTTCCTACCTAACTGTAATCCAGTGGGCTGCTTTAAGTCATTATTTAATTGCTGTATGTAGCACCATGGGAAGATGCAGAACATAATAGATTTTAAAGCCAGATGGAACCAAGCAATGATCTCTAGTCTGATCTCCTATATGTCACACACCATAGCTGCATAGAGATGCTATTCCTGCCCTAAGGATCTGCCTTGAGAACGATAAAGACATGTCACTGGGGAAAATAGACAAGATTTCAATAGACAAGATTCGATTAGGGGATGATTTCATTAAGTAAGGTGGCAAGGCATCAGGGGTCTGACCCAAAAGTCCAGGGGAGCCTTTTCAGTGGCTGCAATGGACTTCTTTCCCTCAGGCACCATGATTCAACAAGGTACCCCCACCTATGCCTAACTCTGAGCACATCAATAATCCTACTGAAGCCAATGCAGTTCTTGTGCTTAAAATTGGGTACCTGCTGGACTAACTTGCTGAATAAGGGCCCAAGTTAATTTCTTACAAATTTTACTGACCTATTTATGCTTCGGGGACTTGGTGGGTAGACTATGGCAAATGGCGGGTTTTGAGGAGATTTGCAGGGGGAGAAAGTATCAGAAATATGTTCGAAATAATGTTCTAAGCAAAGAGAGCTGGAAATTTCCATATGGTATAAATGGCATGGACTAGAAGGGGCACCTTGTCAGTGAAGAGTGATTTGTGCCAGCAGTGCTTGAGCGGGCACAAGGCGAATGCATAGAACTTACATGAGTGTGCAGGGAGACTTGTTTGCATTTTCCCATCTGAAAATGGCTTGCAGAAGTACCCCCAGATGACAATTTGCATGTGCTTTTGTGCGGTTTATATGACAAGGAGACTCTAAGGGTGCAACTTATGGCTCTGGCTGGTAGCACATTCTGAGAGTAGCTCATAGAGATTTCATAACTTTCTGACCGAATTTTCAGAGCCAGCGTCTGAAAATTTGGTCGGAAAGTTATGAAATGTCAATGAGCTACTCTCAAAATGCGCTACCACCTAGCGCCAAAAACCTTAAGATCCACAAAAGAGGTTAACATTTTGCTACGCTCTACACTATAGAGAGCCTAAGAACTGGCTTTTTGATCATTCTCTTTGTATCAGAGCCTTATTTAGAACGAACAGAAGGGAAACCTGATGTCTCTGAGTTTCTGAGTCACAGCATGATTTTGATCTAATCCTCTGAACTCCTGAAGCTAATCTTAGGGTACTTTGATGGAGAGGGCCTGGAGAAGTCAAGGGGTCACGTTTCTTTGCAACGTATCTTCAGAATTGCCCTCCTTCGACACTGACTCAGCTTGATTTCACATCTAAACCAGCTTTTTACAGACCACTGCAGAGAGACTTTTTCTTCAAGGCTACAGTGTTACATTTCTCGTATTGGCCATAAAAGCTTTTCTCCGTTTCATTAGTGTCTTCCCATTAAAAAGTATTCATTCAATACCAGGAAGCTGAAGCTACTGAAAAAGACTGTAGCGATAATTATGCGAACTACTTTCTTAGGGGAGTGGGGAAGGAGGAATCTTCATTTACCACTTGCTCATTTGGCAGGAAAGCCAAGGCCATATTTATTTTGAGATTTCAATGCACAAAGGGCTTTCTAATCAAATGCCACTAAACAGGAAAAATATACAGAGGAATCAGTTATGTTTTCTTATCAGATTACCATACTTTCATTCCTGGCTTTTGTATCTTGCCAAATTACCCATACGTTCCACAAATACCTCCAAACAATTCTTTCTGACTGTAGCGACACCACGTTTCTCTGTTACCAAGCCAAAGAGACACTTCTGTACATAATACTATTCTCAGTTGCCTGGCAAAAATTTACATGACAATTTCCCACCCTCCCTTTAATTCTCAGGAATAAATGAAAACACAGACCTCTGACCCCCTTGCTTTGTTCATGTGAAATCAACGGGGCTTCTAGTGTAAGATGAGCAAGATTCAACCAATAGTGTAGATCTAGTAACTCATCATTTGACATAGACAACAACTTTGCTAACCAGCAAATCTATACCTGCATCTAAGTGTAGGTATAAATCTGGGTCTGGATAAAGAGCCCATAAACTTATTTGCTTTAAAGAGATTAATCTGGTTTAAGTACAGTATGACAATGTCTCCCAACACAAACCATTGACAGCAAGGAAATAACATGTTATGAGATACCTCTTCAGTCAGACCCTAATGCCCATGTGGTACATTTGCACTGGCAGTAATGGACACCACATCCTCATAAGGGACTTCCCTTCTACCTCCAAACACATGTGAGGTCAGTGTGTGTGTAGATACCACAACACCCTATTCATTAATACTTGTTAGCAAGTTTCAGACGTTCTAAATCAAAACATTACACCAGAAAAAAAAGAAATATAGGGCCAGATCCACAGCTGGGGTAAATCAACCAGATCTGACTCATGGATTTTGTGGTTTGAAAGAAATTGCAACGTCTTTCCTTGCTGCAGTAGCTGATTTTCATAAATGATTCCTTGTAAACTAAGTTTGACATCCACAGATTTCCAGACTCGCAGTGTTCTCTAATGAAATTGCCATAGAAATTGGCTCTCTCGTACAAGTGGAAAATACTGTTACATTTGTCTCCTGTGGCAACATTTAGATTGAATAGGAGGAAAAACTTCAGTCAGTGAGATCTATTAGGACTGTGGGATAGGGCAGTGGTGTCGAGATACTTAACAAGCAGGCTTGAAAAAAGCAGATGGGACTATCCTATTAAGGGAACCGTCCTGAATTGGTCTCTGGAGGATGGGCTTGGTGACCTAAAGAGATCTTTTCTATCTCTAAAATTTCTTAATTTTTGAGTTATGATGAGACATGTTTTGTTTGCTGTCAATTCCCATATTTCATTGCATTTTCTGTCCTCGGCAGAGATCAGACAAGAAGAACTGGCTTCCTCAGTCTGATTTTGGGTTCAGGCATTGCACTGCTAAACAACATCAGCCTCATGTCTCAACTTGTCATGGTGGGGATTGCCGAGGCTTTGTGATCTTTGGGGATAGCAGACGGGATTCTTGTTTTTGGACTGATCTAATTCATGAGACAACAGGGATCCATTTTAAACAAGGAAACAGACAGTATTTTGCCATATGCAGTGGTGTCATAGCCCTGTTGGTCCCAGGATATTAGAGAGACACGGTGTTTGAGGTCATATCTTTCATTGGACCAACTTCTGTTGACGAGAAACTTAACAGAGACATCTATGTGTTAACTACATATGCTAAACATTCTGTTCCACCTTGTATTTAGCTGTGACACTCTGAGTATCTTTCCCAATCCTGAAGAAGAGCTCTGTGTAAGCTCAAAAGCTTGTCTCTCTCACCAACAGAAGTTGTTCCAATAAAAGATATTGCCTCACCCACCTTGTCTCGCTAGTATTTTGCATTTCATCTCAATGATGGAGAAGAAAGCTTTGTATGTGTCCTCTGAGCAGATGACCTCCTCTTGCTCTTCATGCCTTCCTCTTGCTCTTCTGAGCGCATGTATCATTCACAGCTTCTCTGTCTGGGGCAACACTTCCTTCTCATTAGCTTTGACTTCATTGACAAAATATAGGATTAGCCATACACTGTAAGGCCATTGGTCCTTTTAATCAAGTGTCCCACCTCTGGCACCAGAGTGCTCCAGATTAAGGCAAAAACAAAAAAACCCAAACAAAAAATCTCCTCTCCAAACCCAGAAATGTACATATCAGTTGACAGTGCAATAGAGTGAACAGAATAGGTAATCATCAAGTGATCCATACCCAGCTGCACACATACAAAATGGGAGATGACTGCCTAGGAAGGAGTACTGCAGAAAGGGATCTGGGGATCATAGTGGATCACAAACTAAATATGAGTCAACAGTGTAACACTGTTGTAAAAAAAAGCAAACATCATTCTTGAATGTTTTAGAAGCAGTGTTGTAAGCAAGACACGAGAAGTAATTCTTCTACTCTGCTCCACGCTGATAAGGCCTCAGCTGGAATATTGTGTCCAGTTCTGAGCACCACATTTCAGGAAGGATGTGGACAAATTGGAGAGAAGAGCAACAAAAATGATTAAAGGTCTAGAAAACATGACCTATGAGGGAAGATTGAAAAAAATGGGTTTGTTTAGTCTGGAGGAGAGAAGACTGAGTGGGGACATGATAACAATTAAAAGTTTGTTACAAGGAGGAGGGTGAAAAATTGTTCTCATTAACCTTTGAGGATATGACAAGAAGCAATGGGCTTAAATTGCAGAAAGGGAAGTTTAGGTTGGACATTAGGAAAAACTTCCTAACTGTCAGGGTGGTTAAGCACTGGAACAAATTGTCTAGGGATGTTGTGGAATCTCCATCATTGGAGGTTTTTAAGAACAGGTTAGACAAACACCTGTCAGGAATGGTCTAGTTATTACGTGGTCCTGCCATGAGTGCAGGGGACTGGACTAGATGACCTCTCGAGGTCCCTCCCAGTCCTATGATTCTATGATTGTATGTTATTAATGGTCATCAGAGCAACTGACCATTTAAAATAAAGCGAACCACAGTGTGTGTCTGAGTTGCTTAATTATATAGGCAGTGCACACGGAGGCCATGGAAGGAGTGCGTGTTTTGGTCCAATCGGAAGGTCACAGAGGGAGGCATTGCACTGTCAGATGTGCTCTTCTCTCTTGCTTTATTCCAGTGGCATGAGAGGCAGCGAGAGACGGAGGTTTCTTTGTTTTCTCCCCTTTCTGATTGTGTTTCGTTTCTCTTCCCTCTGCTCCTATTCCTTCCCGGTCTTTGTGACACATTCCCACTTCTAAATTTTCCCCTGACCTGAACCTTTCTATTTGGTCTTTTTTTATGATGTTATTTTTCATCTATATTCTCCTGCAACCCACCTAGGTTTCCTTTTAGGGCACAAAAAAAAGCGGGGCTTCTTTAGTTCTGCAAACTGAAGGCGGAGAGGGGATCTATCCTGGGGGTAAACCCCAGGGAGGAAGAAGAGCTATTTAATCTAAAAAACAATCTTGGCACAAGAAGAAATCAGACTAGGTTGGACGTGAATACATTGAGACTGGCAATTAGAAGAAAGTTGTTAACCATCAAAGGAGGCAGGTTTTGGAACAGCTCCAATAGAAGTAGTGGGGACAAACAACTTCCCTGGCTTTAAGACGGAGCTGGATAAATTTGTAAGCGGCTTGCCTGGGATAGCAGGGGACTGGACTGAGAGACCCAGGAAGTCCCTGCCAGTCTGTTTCTTTTCTCTCTGCTCCTATTGTCTTTCTCAGTCTCTAGTTAAGCATCTACACTACAGGCTATGGGGGTGGTTCCTCTGCTTGTGCTCACGTGCTCACACTAGTGCTCACCGAGCTAGCATGAGTATCAATAGCTGGGTAGCCATGGTAGCATGGGGAGCAACAGCAAAGGCATAGCTTCGCCATGCCAAGTACGTACACACGGGTTTCTGGCAGGGTTTATACTCAGCACGGCTCAGCCGGGCCTCTGTTGCTGTTACTGGGGTGACATTGCTATTTATACTCACACTAGTTTGATGAGAGCCAGAGTGAATATGTATAAACAGGCAGAGGAATCACACCCCGTCTCGTAGTGTAGGTGTAGCTTCTGTGACCCATTCCTACTCGTAGGTTTCTCTCTGTAGCGGGGCGAGCACCCCGCTCTGGGGAGAAAGGGGTTAAAACGAGCTCTGGGAAAGGGCTGCCGCAAAGAGCCAATCAGGGGAAGGCAGGTAGCAGCCAATCCGGGCCTGGTAGGGCTGGTATAAAAAGGGCTGTGAGCTAGGAGGCAGGCAGTCTCACTCCAGCCTTGGGGTGAGAAGGACCAAGCTGCCTGGGAGCACAAGGTACTGTCAACAGAGCAGAGCTGGGGAAGGGGCAGGCTGAGCTGGGGAGCTCAGGCCTGGCGACCTCCCAGGCTGAGGCCTGACAGGAAGGCCTAAGGAGGTACTGGGGCTGCAGGGAAAGGCAGCAGGTCCAACCCCCTTGCCAGTGATGAGTGGCCATTGCAGACTGCAGTTTGCCCCTGAGTAAAGGGGCTAGATGAGGACTGGCAGTGGGTCGGTGAGGTGGGCTAAGGGGAGTGGGGTTCCCTGGGTGAGGGGCAGCACCCCAAGGTAAGGGGCACCATGGTCCGGGAGGGATGTGGGGCCTACAAGTGGTGGAGATAAGGGGACTGCAGAGGGGCAGGTAAGGGCAGGGAGAAACTGGCCAGAGGAGGGCGCTCCTGAGCTGGATGAGCTAATTCCCGGACTGACCAGCAGGAGGCGCTGCGCTAGTAAGTCAGCGATCTGCTACCCTCTCCCAGTCTGAACTTTTGCATTTGGCCCTTCTTTTCTGGTGTTAGTTTTCATCTAAACTCTCCCGCAATTCACCAGGGCCTCCTAGCGGAGCTGATGACATGCACGCCATTCAGGCCGAGACCTGAGCAAGGCAAGACACTGCATTCCAACGTTAACCCTCAGCTCCTCCCTCCCTGCAAAACCAGCTACACCTGGGGGGCAGCTTTGGCGGGCAAAGTCAGCAACACCGCCGTGAGTGAAAAGCCAACGTCTCCGCGTTAGTCCATAAATGATGCCAAGGCACCTGTAACCTCCCATGCATTTGAAATTACCCACCCGGCTCCAGTATAGCCCGGAAAGAGAGAGGGCTGAGTTCACTGGCTACAGCCCTCGCCTGAGAGTTGAGGGGGATGTTCCTATGCTCACCAATGGGTTTATTCCAAAAGATAAAAAAATATATATATATATTCAGAGCCAAATAGCCTACGACACCTGTCCCTGGGCTATTCAGGCCCTCGTGAAAGGGAATTCGTGACCTGTTTATAAATGAGTACACGGGGTTTTCCCCCCTTCTGGTTCATGTCAAGGCATTCAAAGGTTTCTTTAATGAATGACCTCCAGTATCAGCCACGTGAGCTAGGCTGGCTTACAGATTGAGCTCTGAGTTCCAATGGCCGCCCTCCAGCAGCTCCAGCGCCTTCCCATGGGAACTTTCCTGCTTTTACCGGAGACCATGTGAACCTCATCCCTTTGCACTGCGGGTCAAAGGCCCCATCGACCCATCCTTACAAAAGCTCAAGGAGCTCGAGGGAGGATTTCTCAATTACCGATGAGGTCACCCACAGCTCCGCACCGTGCCTGCCGCCGGTCTAGATGGCAACATGCGGTTATTATTCTTACTTTGCCTTCCGTCCCCACAGCCTGCTCGTTTATCTTACCCGCCTGTCACATCTCGTCTTCTAGACTGCAGTCTCTTTGGGACAGGGGCTGTCATTCACTGTACGTCTGCACCTAGCCCAGTAGAGCCCAGATTTAACCAAGGCCTCTAGTGCTACTATAGTTTGAATAACGAAATAGATAAACAAATGGTGGTTTCTGCAGATGACTCCAGCATTAAATCTGCAGCTCTTTTAGAACGCTGCACTCCTGAACTGCAATGCATTTTAGCTGGTATTGTCGGAGCTGGTTTTCAGGGGGTTAAAACATCAATCTTGAAAATGTTAACGGGAGGTTGAAACTTGGCACAGAAGCCCTCAGGCACGACACATTTCAGATTAAAATGTACTTCCAGTAGTTTTACGTTCTAGGACTGCTGCGAAAGACTGCAAATGTTCAGGTGTACTTTTACAGGCATATAAGGAGGTAGTGTGATCTAGTGGTTAGAGCACTGGAATGGGCATCAGGAGACCTGCATTCTATTCCCAGCTCTGTAATCAGCCCACAGTGTGATCTCGGGTATGTCACTTCCGAGCTCTGTGCCTCAGTTTCCCTATCTGTAAAACAGGGATCGTGACGCTTACTTCCTTTGTAAACTGCTTTGAGACCTATGGACAAATGTGGTAGCTTCTAATTCCTTAGTCAGTTTGAGTAGCACCTTACTCCATGAGTGATCTCACTGAAAACCACTCACAGAGAAAGGTGCTACGGGCTTGGACCCAGTGCTGGAGCCCTTTAGTCCAAATGAGTGCGTTAAGACACCGTTTTCAGTAAAGTGGAGCGGAGCTTTTAGGATCTTTTAGAAACAAAACAGAAATTATGAGGCGTGTTCTGTGCAGGAACCCGTTTCTCTGCAAACAGCCACATCCTCAACCATATTAGCCCCCTTGTCATTATCGTCTATCAAGTGAATGGGAAGAGGGAGCTACACAAGACGCAGGCCCACTTAATCAAAAATCCCTTTTTGATTGAAGTCGTAAATACAGATTTACCAGTCCATCAGGGAAGTAATGCGTGTTTTCCAAAGACGCACCATATGCAAACTCAAATATGTATTTATCCATTAGGACCGAATGGCTCCAGGGGAACCATTATCATTTATCAAATAAATAATACAAGCATATTAGTGATGCCTCCCTAATGCGCATATAGCTGATGCCAACTAAAACCTCCCTTGAGGAACCATAGGAGTTCTGAAGAGGCCATTCTAGTCTCCTAGGTGCAGTACAGGTCTCAGTGAAGGGCTATTATTCTTTCTGAAAAGAGGAAACCCCCAAAGGAAATTCAAAACTCAAGCCAGATGTGACATCCTTTATGGGCCCACTATTGCATGACACTTGCTGCAAAATGGCAGCCTTCATTTTCTGTCCCTGCTCCTCAGCGATCCTCTTCACAGCTGAAATGCTTCCAGCCAAAACTCCCTCTCTGCACTGCCAACACATCGCCTGGAGCAGGGCTGCAAACTCATTTGAAGAAGGCAGCTGAATTCTGTGTTTATATATGGGCCGCAGTCTGAATTCACGACCAGCTGCTCCCCAGAGCACACAGTAAGATCTCCACTGATGGCAGTGGAATGGTTAAAGAGAGAATAAGACCTTTTGTAGTAATGAAGCCTAGGTCCTCAAAGGTATTTAGGAGCCTAGTTCCAATGGGAGTTAAGCACACAAATATCTTTAGGAATTTGGGTCTAAACCTCTAGTTATTTGTCCAGTGTCTTCTTGCTGCATTCATCATAAGAACAGCCATACTGGGTCAGATCAATGGTCAATCTAGCCTAGTATCTTGTCTTCCAACAGTGGCCAAAGCCAGGTGCTTCAGAGGGAAGGAACAGAATAGGGCAATTATCGAATGATCCATTCCCTCTTGTACAGACCCAGCTTCTGGCAGTCAGAGGTTTAGGGACACCCAGAGAATGAGGTTGAATCCCTGACCATCTTGACTAGTAGCCATTGATGGACCTATCCCCCATGAACATATCTAATTCTTTTTTGAACCGAATTATACCTTCAGCCTTCACAACTTCCCTCAGCAGTGAGTTCCACAGGTTGACTCTGCATTGTGTGAAGAAGTCCTTCCTTATGTTCGTTTTAAAACAGCTGCCTATTATTGTCATTGGCTGACCCCTGGTTCTTGTGTTATTTGCAGGCATCACTCAACACTGCTTCCCCCTTTAGGCCACTGCTATCTCGGCCTTTTGTTTCTCTTCCTTCCCCCTCCTCCCTTCTGTTTCTCTCTCCCTTTCCCATTTTTGTGAAGTCTCTTCTGTGCTTTTTTCGGCAATAACCCCCAATTCTCAACCCAGCTGTCTTCATTGCCATTTTCTAGTCTCCATTCCATCCACTGACATGACCAGTGATGAAGTAGTTCATCTTGACACTGCAGATGGGCGTTGAAGTTGACCATCCAATCAGATTCATAGGGGACAGTGGTATCCCGTGCCTTTGGAAGGTTCTCTCTGAAGTCATGTGGGCTAGAAACTCAATTCATGAGTCAGTTAAAGCTTAGATTCTGGACAATCTGAATTCATCACATAGGCTGGACGCTGCAGGACTAAAACCCAAGTCTGCAAAGCTTGAGGTGAGCAACGCTGCCACGCTGCCACCTAGCAACTGTGGCAGAGTCATGATCCATCAAAGCCAGGGCGGGGGACTAAGGAAATGCCACCCACAGAAGACCTCTGAATTCAGGTCAGATTCTAACTGTCCCTGTTCCCTCCACTTCCAGCTTTGCCAAAATGCTTTACATGGTCCAGAGTTTCCATGAAAAATCCTAGCATCCCAAATAGCTTCCCCTTCCCATCCCAAAGTCTTCTGATTGTTACAGAACAAAACCAGGGCTAGCTGTTCACACTGCATTTTCAACGTAGATTTGATGGTGACCACCCTGCCACCTAGAGCCATTGGTGTGCTAAGACAAATAAAAAGCAAGCTGATTTGCATAGCTAAATGAGAGATCCTGGATTTGAGTCATTTGGCTCAGATAATGATGGCTGTGAGGGGACTGGAAGGTGCAGAAGAGATCTGCGTTAAGGTTTAAATGAGCACTTTTAGCATCCTTCTCTGCACTTTTGGGAAACACAAGTTTCTCTTTCCAACTCTGTTGGCCCTAAAATCTCAGGACACCGCACTGATAAAAGCAAAACTCTGCCTTGAGAGAAAAAGAGACTGGAGAGGTTTTTTAGCATAGATTTTCTTTCTTCTTCCCATTTAGCTATTTCGGAACGATTGTAACGAGCTTTATTTCAGGTAGTCCCCGGCCTTCTGTTAATCAAGTTGGGGAGAAGTACATTTGTTCCTTTTCTGAATCATGGCAGACACAAAGATTTTGGAGATTTGCAGAACATTTTAACTTCCCCTCCTGTGCTTGGCCATTAGGAAAAGGATAAAGAAAAGTGCATTCCATTAAAAGTAGCGGGACCATTTTAATCCATCACACCAATAGCCACCTTTTCAGCCACGTGCCATGGAAAGAAATTCTCTCTGCTTACACCGGTGTAATATCACCATCTCTCTCTCTCTTTCATTCATTCAACCTTGCTCTCTTTTCGGAAGCTGTTGCTACATGCATACCTGTGAGTATCCATGACACACTGAGGAGAAGAAGAATGGAGACAACATTCCCCAGAGCCACAAAAGCAGGGAGTTGTATCCGGATTCCTCCTCGTCTGGTTGCATTGCAGGAGAAGGAACCTGGGCTGAATTGTTGGAATGGTTATTTTGGATCAGACCCTAAGGCTGCTGGAGGCTTTCCATTGGATCAGGTCCTGATGGTGCACTTTATCAAACAAACAGTGAGACCTTCAACGCCTGGGGCAATTTCCAATGGCCAGATTAAACTCAGACCCTCCTGGCTATTGAGAAGTTGCTTCTTCAGCCTCCAGACACTCAGTGGTAACTAGCTGGAGGTTAGCTGGCTGCGGTGGGAAGCCTGCAAGTGCATGTGATAACAATGGGACAGCTTGTGTCCCTGATCTGAGCAGAGGGCTCTTTACCTACAGATCTCCCAGCCTCTGAATAGGAAGGGGAGGAGTCCATCCACCTCTCCCTGTCCCCCCTCTGCAGCGGGGAGCCCCATGGGGGATGGGATCCATGAGGAGGAAGGGGGAAGGATGAGGGTAGGTAATATGGTTCTCATTGCCCTGCCTACCAGCCCTGTGACAGTTACCTGGGGGTAACAGCTTTGGGTTGTGTTTGCTTTCTCATCCCCGGTGTGGATCCCATTCAGGGAAGGCCCCCAAAGATCTAGGGAGAGCACTCGGTCTCCAGAACCAGTGTGCAGACACAGGACCTCTGTGCATGGGATGGTCTGAGGATACCTTGGGATCTCTAGCATTTGTATTCCACCCCTGCTTCCTCACTGGAATGATGGGAAACTCCAGGGGAAACCTTTGCAGAGCTTCCAGCATCCTGAGCCATTGCAAAGGGGCAGGAGATCCAGCCCCCCAGTCATAATCCATCATTTGATCTGATTCAACAGTAATAATAAATAAAATAAAATAAAAATAATACCTAGATCTCACATAGCACTTCTCATCAGTAGATCCCAAAGCACTTTACAAAGGCAGCCGGTGTCATTCTCTTCTTACAGCTGGGGAAACTGAGGCACGGGGCGGGGCTGTGACTTGCCCAAGGTCACCCAGCAGGCCAGTAGCAGAGCCAGGAACAGAACCCTCAAGGGGCTGTAGCCCCTAGGTCACACAGTCTCTCTAGCAGCAATCTGATTGTCTCAGGTCATCTTAACCTCAGCTGTCCAATCTATTTCAGACTCCTCTTTCTTGACCCTGGTCTTGCTGGCAATGTAAACATCCTTTACGATTCAGGTATCCCTACAGACTTTGTTGCCAAGAGAACTTCTCCTCTGGAATCAGCCTTTCAGGTTATAGAAGCTCTTTCTGACGAGCATTTGAAATATTTACATGCACACAGCTCTTCGCGGGCGAATTCTTGTTTTATCAAGTCAGCTCATATTGGCTCACGCTTGACTTCCTCTGTGCACAACAATGCATTGATGCCAAAGTGCAAAATGGCAAACTGGTTAAAAAAAGCAACACACCCCACTTTTGACCTTGAGTTATTGTGCCAAGTTAACAGTACAGCAGTGAAACGGCACTGGCCTCTACCAGAGGCAAACCAAACTGCTGCATTGGGAGTGCCGTATACCCAATACTGCTAAGAATGAAGACTTGCTCTTCCTGCAAGTTGTAGGAGAGTCTCCGTTAAATGACACGGAAGAAGCTTGCACTTGTAGAGCAGGAAGAGAGGAACACTAAGCCCACTGCTGTCACACAGTTTCAAGTATGTGCCACACAGCAACCGTCATGCAGTTGTAGACACGCAGGAGGTTGGTAGCATATTTTTTGCTAGATTTAAACACATTTTTAATTCCGTAATTTTTTAACACATTCTTTATTTTTTCTCTTTTTCACTGTCAGGCTGCCTTGTTGTGTCGAATAATTGTGTCGAATAAGCACATGTCCGTGACCCCATAGCTAATTTCAGTGGTATCTGTGCAATAAATGGACATTATAAATCCGTGCGTATTTCTCCTTCCTAGAACATTCCTATTGATCCACTCTCTTAACTGAATTGTTCAGGTAGCAGATGATTTATTATTTTGTATTGGTGCTAAAAGTCCTTTTTATATTGCACTAGCTATAACAGGAAAGTTTCCTTGGAATAAATCCATGTGATATATTAGAAAGCTATTTAAAAATGGAGTTTTTGATGTGACGTCAGACCCACAATAAGAATAGCTAGGCTGCATAGGGCTCACAGTTTTCCCCTCAATGGTTGTTTACTACTTCCATTTCGTAAAAACAATCAGAAAAAAATGAAACAGTGTGTTAGTTGTAGCAATTATTCAGAAAGGCCCTACTGCGTTGCTTTACTGTTGAAGTCAGTGTGACATTTTAAATCCAGTTGTGAAATGAATTGAGAACGCTGCTAACAAATGAAAGTTCCTGATTGGCTGTCTGTGATGTCTCCTCCATGTATCTCATACCCACTATCCTTCTCTTACCCTTATTTTGACATGCAAGTTCGATTTAACCAGCTTAATCACGCCACACAGAACAATTCTTTGGCAACTATTACATTCCTAGGGCCAGATCCTCAGCTAGTGTGAATCAGCAAAGCTCCATGGAAGCCAACTGGGTTAACCTTGTTCACACCAGCCGAAGATCTGACTTCACTGCAGGTTTAATTCAATTAGTCTCAATATTGGTGCCTTCCAGTAAAGCACAAAACAACCAGGTGAACAATTCTGATCTGATTGTCTGCTGCCTGGCACGTCAAGGAAACAACACCACGTGCAAGATCAGAACCCTGCACTCACTCACACCAGCTGTAGTGCCATGATGCCCCTGTGCATAGGAATATTCAAGCTCCAGTGCAGTGGAGAACCAGAACCACATTGAGTTCTGAGGAGACTGAACAGAGGCCACATCTGGTTACTTAGCCTGGGCAGTGGAATCGCACTGAGTGGAAGGGAAAGGCTGGAAGCAGGGAGTGATGAAGCAAGTGCCACGGATCAGAACAGTCACCAGTACATCGGCAGGAAGAGGAAAGCACTGAACCAGCATGCTCCTTAGAGAGAACCCAGGAGCCTCCCTGAGCTGCATGGCCAGTGGAGAGCAATGTGGAGACAGAGACTGGAGTGAGCCCAGCCTGGGCCTCCGAATCCCTTCTCAGTGCCAGGGTGTGGAAACAGGACAGAGGCCTGGTGGCCAGGCAAGCCCGGCTTACAGTCGCACATCGCACTTCCGAGTTTGAGATTCAGTTTCTTTAAATTTGATTTGTGTACATCTTTGTGCTGAACAGTGGGACCCAAACTTGAACCTTTTCTGTTTCTCCTGCCCTTGCATAAACCACCACTCATTGTCCATACATCCATTGCCTGGAGAACCTTATTAGTGCTGAAATGTAGGGACCTGGTTACCACAGAAAGGAGGGGCAGAAAAGACATAGGCCGGCTAGTCTAGCCCTCTACCAAGGCAGGGCACATCTATCAGCGTTTTGTCCAGGCTGGTCTGAAATACCTCCAGGGGAAGAGAGTACATTGAAATGCTATTTCATATTCTTGTCTTATGGGTCACTCGGAGATCTTTACGTTTGTGGCTATGTGCATAGGTGGGTTCGTAGGCATGAAGTGTATATCCCAGTCTTTGTGCGTGGTTCAATGTATGCAAGTGGCCTCAAATTGTGTCTTTCATTCCCCCAGGAGCCAATTTCATTAGTTCCTCTTGGCAGCTCGTTTATATACAATTAACTTGTGGTTGCACCCGCAGATGAAGAGAGAGAAGTGCTCCCCCACAGACTGTAAAAACAGATGAGAGCTATTCTGCTGTCAACATGCAGCAGACACAAGGCACTTGAGTTGTACTGCATTGTTAACCAGAGAAGGTCAGCCACAAACCGGGTGTGAGCGTGGGAGACAGTGCTGGCCTCTCAGTAAACACAACAATTTACCTGGTCTCCCCTTGGGAATTACAGCGAGATAACTATCACTGTGGAAAAAAGCCAGCTGTGTGGCGGGAAAGTAAAAGCCTCTATGTGTTTTGCCGTCCCAAGCACGGCAGTCAGGCGGCTTTCGGCGGCGTGCCTGCGGGAGATCCGCCGGTCCCGTGGCTTCGGCGTACCCGCCGCCGAATTGCTGCCGAATCTGCAGGACCGGCGGACCTCCCGCAGGCATGTCACCGAAGGCAGCCTGACTGCTGCCCTCACGGCGACCGCAAAGCCTGGAGCCGCCCCTACCCGTAGGGAACAGACTCTCAGCAATGGACACGCCTCTGGAACGTCCCTCACTTTGCCCCAAAGTTACCCACATTCCACACAAGTTGAAAATTATTTACCACAGAAAGAAAGCTTCCGGAGGCGGCGGCTGCCGAGAGCCAGTTATGCTGAAGGAAAGGCTCTCGCAGCGTTTAAAGGGCCTTTCATAGATCTTTCCGGCATCTCACTTCCAGTCTTGGTGGCTCAAGAGATCGGGCAGAGCCTCACCAGTCTGGCAGACCATTTGCCACTTCGCCAATGGCAGGCTGCCCAAAGCCGAGAGACGAAGCAAAATAAACCCACCGGTCTCCTAAGTCGCACGGAGAACCTTTCCTGCCGCACCCATTGCAGACCCCACACGAAGGCACCGTACCACCATTGCTAGTAGCATCATGTCCACAAAAGAGCGGGAAACTGAAAAGAACACACCCGGGGCTTGGGACACACTCTCCGAGCCTTCGGGCTCGTTACTGAACTACCTGAGAGCTCTCCTTTTTTTTTTTTAAGCTAAGTCTTTGCTCCCAGCCCCTCTGAAGTCTCACCGGTGTCTGCAATGTGCGGTGAGCAAGGCCGGAGCACGAGAAGCCTTTCTGCTTTAAAAACCAAAAAGCTGCTTTCCTTTTGCAAAGATCTGGATCTGTGTCTGGCCCGAATCTAAATGGGGCCTTGCCAGGGATCCCTAATGTAAACGCACCCTCCAAGGCAAACCCTTCACCGTGGGAGGTGAAGCGGCAGCTAGGAGGAAGCGGCAATCTGGAGGTCTAATTACGGATGGCTCCGACGACTTTGGAATAATTGAGCCTGCCGACATTTCCACAAAGAGGAGATGGCCCCTCCCCTTCTTTGATGCAGAGCAACGTGTCAAAAATTGCTGATCAAGCTGTCACTATCAATTTCAATAGCGGGCATCTGTGAACCGAAGAGCTCACAGAGCTGAAGGGTTCCTGCTGTTCGCAAGGCAAACACAGACAGCAGGGGCCCGGCTGTGCACCTCTTCATCTAATTCCTTTTCAGGTAGCCAGGGAGCCCCAGGTGTAGAAGGCAAATAGGCCTAAAATCTCCACCCAGCACCAGCACGGAGCGGATTTCCCTGCTGGCAGATCCAGAACAGCCCCAGCATGCCCCCCCCCGTATATGAACGCCTCACTCTGTCATTCATTTATCCTCACATCACCTCTGTGAAGTCAGTGCAATTATTCCCACAACGCAAGGGGAAAGGGACCTGCACAAGGTCCCAGTGGAAGCCTGGGGCAGAGCAGGGATTTGAACCCGGGTCCAGGCTAGTGCCGTGAGCACTAGGCCACTTTTCCTCTCCTTCCATGAGTCTGGCCTCAAAGGAGAGTCCGTTGAAGTTCAGGCCGTGCGGGGGAGAGATTGCAATCAAATGGAAAACAGACAGGCTTGGGGCTGAGAATCAGCCTTCTGTGAGCCTGGAACAAACATCTGTGCAGTGGCCAGAGTCACGTGTATGAATGTGGTAGCCTCCCAGGTTAACTGGCAATCCATTAACTTGGTTAAAACTCTAGGGTAGACACCCCCTCCAGCTCAGGTTCCCCCCCCCCCCCGGCACACACACCGAAAAGAGAAAAATCCTGGCTTTAAAAAGAGACCTTTTCTCCACCTTTCCTTGACCTGACCATTATTTCATACACACTGGACCAAAGTGACTGACGGTTGGGGCCCGCTAGGCAGTACAAATAATTATAACACCTCCCTAACCAGAGGCTGGTATTTTAATTTCCCATAATGAGGCGCCGTTTGCCATAGGAATGGAACAATGTTCGATGATGAACTCCGGATGAGGAGTTCCCTGTGAGATGTTTGCCCTATTATCCTCCCACTTCCTGCATGAAACGCTTCCTTCCAACTTCAAAACGTAACCTGCAAGTGGCTCTCCTTGCACTGACAAGAGTTTTCCAGTTACCCATTGGCGTGTTAGCATTTCTTCAGCCGTTTCTGCTGCAAAGGTAGCACGAATCGTAGCAAAGGAGGCAGTAACACATCAAGCAACTAGTTTTGTTTCACCTCAATTTACTTCTCATTCACCTCAACTCTTAAAGCTGCAGCTTACTATGAAAATCATGAATGGAAAGAACGAATCACAGTATTGTACAATATTAAAATCCCTGTTATCTTAACAAATGCTGCTTCTCTGGGTCACTTCTCTTTGCCCACGAAAACTAGTACCTTTTCTGTAGGCTTCCATGGAAGTACAGAGTGTTGCATTGGCCTATACATTAACAGTCCTATATGCAGTTCTTCATCTGACATCAACTAATAGGAAGAGGTAACTGAGGCTGTTGCAGGTGTGATCTCGTGGAAATGAAATAGGATACTCTTGGAAAATTGGATCTCTTTAATACTTATTTCACGGGAATACACAGAATTCAACATTCAGGTCCTAGCCTGTTTTAAAAGGGCTTGCAGTCAGGAGTTTGAAAAGTGAGACCAAAAAAGAGAGAGACTGGCTGTATCATAATACCCAACGCTTCCCAATGCCTCTGCAGACTAGAAACTCTGCCTCTTGTTTTCAGGAAGATACTGAGTGTGACGGAACATACCCCGCCACATTACAGCATATACTGCAAAGTGTCTGATACAAATGCAGACAATGTTTCCCAGTTGGCAACAGAGATGTGGTCTAGCGATCTATGAGCAGGACTGGGACTCTGGACACAGCTCTTAACTGTAACAATATCTCTGTCTCTCTGTGGCTTTGAGCAAGTTAACTGACCCATCTGACCCAAATTTTCCAAGGAGCTCACTCACAGCCTACTGGATGCACGTTGGGCGCAGAGCACTAATGAAAATCTGCCCCTTATATACGGCTACATGAGAGCTGAGCCCTTTTGAAAATCTGCCCCCTATCTCAGCCTCCCCAGCTGGCAAAATGCAGAGGATACTTACTTACCTGGGGGCTCAGCATTGGTCTTAGGGTACTTCTTCACTACCCACTGTATCGGCGGGTAGCAATCGATTTATCCGGGATCGCTATATCGCGTCTCATTAAGACGCGATATAGCGATCCCCAAACGCGCTCACCGTCGACTCCGGAACTCCACCAGAGCGAGCGGCAGTAGCGCAGTCGACGGGGAAGCCGCGGCCGTCGATCCCGCGCCGTCTGGACCCCAGGTAATTCGATCCAAGATACTTCGACTTCAGCTACGCTATTTGCATAGCTGAAGTTGCGTATCTTGGATCTATCCCCCCCTCCCAGTGTAGACCAGCCCTAACTCTCCATAGTACAAGTGAGATGTGTAGGTTACCAGCTACCGTGCAGGGAGCACCAATGGGCCACATTCCAATACCTTTACTCCTGCTGAGTAATACCTTACTCCCTGAGTAGTTCCCCTGAAATCAGAGTATGGCTCCCCGCCTTGCTCCAGGGAGGTAGGAATTTGCTACTTACCAATGAGAAGTGATTTACCCGTCCACCCCACCCCAGACTCGCTTAGCTACGTTGGCTAGTGGATTGGGGAACATACTCCCTGTTCATCTGCTGGGAGAGGAAGTAACAGGCGCACACTTATCCCCTGCGCACCCAGATTCAAGGGACAAGGCGGCCATGTAGGGGCATGAGAGGAGGCATTACTCCTGCTCACACCCCTGTGTGCTCACACAATCCATTTTAGGGCTTGTCTACATGAGGAAGTTATGCTGAAATAAGGGAGGATGTGAATTTAAAGTGCTATAGCTATTCTGGAATAAATCCTCATGTGGACACTTATTCCAGATTAGCTATAACAAATCAGAGTACTCACAAATAGCTATGCAGGTCAATTTCCCCACGCACACAAGCCCTCATAAACTAGTCTCTAAGGACTAAGGGTTAGAAATATTGAAAAGATTAAGAAACACAGCAGAAGAGAGACATTTTAGCCCCTTGCCATTAAGAAGGAGCCTTCTCTGTGCTTTGGCAGGGAATAAACTGAGTTCTGTTTGCAGACTCTCCAGAGGGTCTGTCTTTTGTAGCCAAGTGTTACGCTGGCAGACCAGGTGCCAGCTCATGCCAAGGCCCCAAGGTCTCAACTGAACAGTGACAAATACATGGCTGGGGCCCATCTGACTCACCTGTGTTTCAGGGTTAAAATAGATATCAGTTATAAAAATGTGTTTCATGTGCAGACTTTATGAAATGCTTGTAAATTGTTGCATGCATTGATCTCACTTATAATACCTGTAGTCCATGTTATAAGGTAATGTTTAAGTGTTTGATCTGTAACTATAAATCACGAGACAGGAGAGACGCATTAACGAGTTTCCAACAGGAGGTGTCCCCTCTTGCCCAACAAAAGGCGGCACATCGACATCAGATGAACCATTGTGGAACATCAGTAGACAAAAGGCTTTGTGGATTGCTCCCCTGCAGACACCCTCATGAAGAGAAGATGCACAGCTGAATTCCTCCCAACAGCTGAATTTTCCACTCAAAGCAGAAGGGAGAAAGGAATAAAATTCCCTAACAAGGAGGAACTGTATCATTTATGCTGCTCGGACTCTGAGGAGCAAGGATTACTAGGCATAAGCAAAAGATCCCCAGTGCTTGGCCTGGGTTAGCCCTAAAGGACATATAGAGCTTGCTTATTATAGACGCTTCTATTGCCTTTTGAAACTTAAGACTAACTCATTTATCATAGAATCATAGAACTGTAGGGCTACAAGGGACCCTGAGAAGTCATCAAGTCCAGTTCCCTGTGCTGTGGCAGGACCAAGTAAATCTAGACCATCCCTGATAGGTATTTGTCTAACTTGTTTTTAACACGTCCAAAGATGGGGGCTCCACAATCTTCCTTGGAAGCCTACTCCAGAGTTTAACTACCCTTACAGTTAGAAGGTTTTCCCTAATATCTAACCTAAATCTCCCTTGCTGCAGCTTAAGCCAATTACTTCTTGTCCTACCTTCAGTGGACATGGAGAACAATTGATAACTGTCCTCTTTATAGCAGCCCTTAACATATTAGAAGACATTTATCAGGTCACCCCTCAGTCTTTTCTCAAGACTAAACTTGCCTAGTTTTTTCAACCTTTCCTCCTAGGTCAGGTTTTCTAAACCTTTTATCATTTTGTTGCTCTTCTCTGGACTCTCTCCATCTTGTCCACATCCTTCCTAAATTGTGGAGCCCAGAACTGGACATGATGCTCCAGCTGGGGCCTCACCAGTGCCGAGTAGAGCAGGACAATTACCTCCTCTGTGTTACATACAACACTCCTGTTAATATACCCCAGAATCATATTAGACTTTTTTTTGTAGCTGCATCACACTGACAATTCATATTCAGTTTGTAGCCTACTGAAATCCCCTAGACAGTTATTCCCCATTTTGTGGTTGTGTATTTGATTCTTCCTTCCTAAGTGAAATACTTTGCAATTGTCTTTATTGAATTTCATCTTGTCGATTCAGACCAATTCTCCAATTTGTCAAGGTCATTTTGTATTTTAAACCTGTCCCGGGTCCCAGAGATCAGGCTCCAGCAATGAAACAGCCCCCCAGAGCCCAAGCCCCTCCCAGCTTAGAGTCATCTGCAAATTTTATAAGCATACACTCTACTCCATTATCCAAATCATTAATGAAAATATTTAATAGTAACGGACCCAGGACTGACCCCAGCAGGATGCTACTAGATACGCCCTCCCAATTCGACAGCAGACATTGATAACGACTCTTTGAGTATGGTCTTTCAACCAGTTGTGCACCCACCTTCATAGTAATTTCATCTAGATCACATTTCCCTAGTTTACTTATGAGAAAATCATGCAGAACTGTGTCAAAATCAAGGTATATCATGTCTACTGCTTCCCTCCTATCCACTATGTCAGTAGACCTATCAAAGAAGGAAATTAGATTGGTTTGGCATGATTTGTTCTTGACAAATCCATGCTGACTATTTCTTGTAACCCTTTTATCCTCCAGGTACTTACAAATTGATTGTTTAACAATTTGCTCCAGTATCTTTCCAGATATTGAAGTTACACTAACTGGTCTGTAATTCCCCTGGGTCTTCCTTGTTCCCCTTTTTAAAGCTAGGTACTGTGTTTGCCCTTCTCCTGTCTTCTCCATCCTCCAGGAGTTCTCAAAGATAAATGCTAATGGCTGTGAGATTGCTTCAGCTAGTTCTTTAAGTACCCTAGGATGAAATTCATCAGGCCCTGCTGACTTGAATACATCTTAACTTTTCTAAATATTCTTTAACCTGGTCTTTCCCTATTTTGGCTTGCAAAATAGGCATTAACCACATCAGCTTTCTTGAGGTCTTCACTTATTATCTCTCTTTCCTGACCAAGTAGAGGACCTCCACTTTCCTTCTTCTTTCTCTTGTTCTTAATGTATTTAAAGAACCTCCTCTCACTGCCATTTATGTCCCTTGCCAGGCGCAACTCATTTTGTGACTTAACCTTTCTGATTTTGTTCCTGCACACTTGTGCTATTCTTTTATACTCCTCATCAGTTGGACCATGTTTCCGCTTTTTGTAGGATTCCTTTTTGATTTCCAGGTCATTAAAGAGCTCCTGATGGAACCATATTGGCCTCTAACTATTCTTGCTATCTTTCCTGTGCAGCGGAATAGTTTGCAGTTGTGCCTTTAACACTGTCTCCTTGAGGAACTGCCAGCTCTCCTGAACTCCTTTTTCCCTTTGATTTTCTTCCCATGGGACCTTGCCTACTAGTTCTCTGAGTTTGTGAAAGTCTGCTTTTTTGAAGTCCATTAGCCTTATTCTGCTGTGTGTATATATGTTTACCTGCTTTAACCTTGTAAATAACTCATTTCCTTTTCCTAGTGAATAAGTCTTTAGATCATTTCTTATAGGACTGGCTACAAGCATTGTCTTTGGTATGAGATCTAACTGCAATTGACCTGGGGTAAGTGACTGATCCTTAGGGACTGAGAGTAACCTGAATATTATTGTGGTTTTTGGTGTAAGGGACCAGCTATCACAAAGGCAAACTTGCCTAGGGGACAGGACAGACCGGCGTACCCCTGGGGACTGTCTGTGACTCCCTGGTTATGCTGGTATCACGCCTGAGGAGTTCGCACCTGATGCTTGGTTGGTGAAATCTAACACGGCCAAACTGAGGTTTGTGCCTGGCTTCTTGTCCGCCACTGAGCCACTGCAAGACAGTGAGATCTGTTGGAATGGACAATGTTGTGAGACTGGAGGGAAGAAACAACCCTGAAATCCTGCATCATTCTAATGCGGGCCACAGCCAGTCCTCCTGTTGACACCAGCAGAGTGTCAGAGGGCTCTCAAACAGAGCACGCTCTGCACCAGTGGTGTCACAGCTACTCATGGCCTAGACCCTCCCAGTTGGCGGAAGAGATCATTTAAGTCTTACGCGCATTGATCAGAAGCTGCTGCAAAATGTTGTTCAGTAACAGTGAGAGGCATGTAAGCACTATTTATACACTCCCTTTAAGCAGGGAAAGCTACTTATCTAATGGGGAAATTAAGACCCCTAGAGTGGGCAATCAGGCACACCCACCTCTATTTGTGTTGTTACAGTCACACTTTCTATTAAGGTTCCATTGCTAAATAGTTAAAGAGTTAACAAATTATTAATAAATGTTTTAATAACTGGCAAGCCAACTGTGGCAGAGCCCACCAGTCAATAGGTGATAAGCAAAAGGCTTGTGAGTACAGGAGACAGAACTTTCAAAGGAGGTGGGTCTAGGCTGTGGAACTCCCTGCTACAGGAAATGAGAGTGGTGAGTTCTGTGATTACTCCTAGGACTAAATGCAAAACTCGTCTTGGGTGAGCTTTCCCTTAGCTATTTCTTCTTGTACAAACAGGTAAACAGACACACACACACACACACACACACACACACACACACACACACACCTAAACAAACAAACTGATGAAAATCCTAGACACCAATCAAACTATTTTCCCTACAGCTTGGGAAGGAGGAAAAAAGATGTTTACTGTTCTTTCCATTCTATTTAGGAGGCACTCAGACATTGTGCGGCTGGTGGCATATAAAATCCTAGATAGACAAACAGATCAATAGATGGATGGATGAATGGAAGGAGAAATACAGCCAGTAAAAGATAAACCTCACACATCTGAAGCTCTCGAAGCCCCCTCCCAAAAAGAGTGAACAGAATGACGGTTTCAGAGATGTTCCTCTGCCTAATATCCAGCCATGTCACAATTCACCAGGCACATTAACAAACACAGCATCATTCAGCATGACAGGGTTTGGGGTTTTTTTATATATTGACCTCCAAAAAGTCTTGCCTGACAAAGAGCTTGCACTCTCTCTCTCTCGCTCTCTCTGGGTCTGATCCTGCAAAGTGCTTAACTTGCAGTACACGAGTAGCCCCGTTAACGTCAACAGGGCTAATCGTGTGCTTAAACTGAGCACGTACTCAAGTGCTTTGTGGGATCAGGCCTTTCCTGCATGGGGCAGGTGTTGTCTTTGGCTCTAAGCAGGAAGGGGCGTAGGCGCTGGGCTGAGCTGAGAGGGCAGTTGCTCTCTGCAGTGGTTATAGAGTGAGGGAGGCTTTGCAAGAAGAACAGCCCGTCTGGCAATGCTGCAGTAAGGCAGAGGGACTGATGGAGCAGGCTGCATGGACTGCAGCGGACTTATTTATAGGCACGTAGTGTACATTCACCCTTATAGAGTTTCCTTAGAGCCAGGCAAGCGTTATCTGAGCAATACTCCTACAAAAGGCACAGTGCAGAGCCGAGGGCTGTCCTCTGAGCTGGGTCTCTCTAACAGCACGAGTCTCTTTCCTCCCGCCACATCATTCCTCATTCTACACATTCATCGCCAATGCAGCAAGCTGCCACTGCCGGTGCAAAGGGCAGGGTAACGCTGGCAGAGAAGCCCTGCAATGCAGTCGGCACAGTCTGATGCTCCCGGTGCTGCCGGCGTGTTCTCAGCACCGCCTGTTGTTGGCTTGCACTGCCTGTCCTTCAGGCGAATGTCAAACAAGATGTACAAACTCCCCCCCTCCACTCACTCCCCAATCTCCACACTAGGGCAACAGTGGCCCTCTGGGGGCACTGAACCGGTTTCCTGAAATAAGGTGACAGTCTGCCTACCTGCAGGCAAGATTACCATGCGGCACTGAGCTTCCTGGTCTATTGAAACAGACATGCAATTCAGTAACCTGCTCGTCTGACTCTTACCCCTTTAGCCACCTAGTTTCATAATTCTTATTGGCCAGACACAGGACTGGGCAGAGAAAGTTATCGCCAGGTCTGTCCTTTTCCACCAGGTTTTGCTCCGGTCGCTTTTTACTAAGTTAAGAGAGATGGTTTTTCATGGGCGGTTAAGAAATATGCTCAATTACATGGAAGAATTTCTGTCTGACAAGTTTTCTGAACATAGAGGAGCTGAGAACTACCAGAGGGGCCCTGCTGCAGCCCTGGGTCTCTGCTGAATTTGCAGTACCCGGGATGTACAAAACGCCAGAGCTCATCAATTAAACAACAAAGAGCAGAAACAACGTTCACTAGTGAATGTAAAGTTTCGCTTTTAAAAGGCTGGCAAGTAGATCATTAACACGTGAGATTGCTTCCAGTTGCAGGAAACCACCGCACAGATGAGAATGCTGAAAATCCACTTGAGACTTTGCGGGTCTGAAAGTGTTTGATAAGGGGGGAAAGAAAAAGAAGGGAACAAGCAGAATAATTTGCTCAATCCATATTTTAAAGGGAAAGTTGGCTAAAGTTTTTTCTGCTCCAGCTGCAGTAACCCTAGCTGGAGAAATCTGATCTGGTTTATTTTCCTATCTTTGTTGGCAAGAGTGATTTTGTTTGCAAGGAACTTGAGCCAAGACTTCTCCAAGGAAACCGGAGAACATTTATTCTGCCTCCCCCTATTCATGCTTAGCTCTGGACAGCAAAGGAAAGCAATATTTTACCACACAGAACTGAAAAGAAATAGGTCTGATGTTACAGTGATGAAGCAAGAAATAGAGTGGAGAGGTCTTGCTGGCTAATGCTTCATGCCCTTGACATCTCAACGAGCAACGTGTTTCACTAGCAATAAAGATCTGTCTCAGTAGAAAAGAAATTGGACCCTTACACATTATGGAGTGGCCTGCCCCCAATCCTGCCCTGAACGGGAGCTTGAAGAAATTGGAGAATATAGCACATATCAAGAATACGGATGTGTGAAACTGGGTCATTTCAAGTTGTGGGATCTACATCTTCGACAGCCAGGGACTGAACCAGTCATCTCCAGACCCCTAATTCTCTACAGCTTGAACTAAAGAACCAGGCTCCCAAACCTGGGGCTGTACCAGACTCACGTCCGCTAAGGATCAGGCACAGAGGGGAATACATTTACATATGTTTAAATGTGAATTCATTCTCACCAGGCTTCTGGGAGGAAACAGGAAAGGCCATTTGGGGCTAAAGATGCTGTGTCATAGGGCCAGGTTCTCATGCACGCTAAGTGTCAGGGCCAGGGCATGGCTGGCCTAGGAGTTAGCATCAGGTGCAGGCCATGGGGCCAGGAGCCAGGAATCAGGCCAGGTTGGAATGGGAGGCGACAAATGGGAGAGAAGGGATCAAGAGTTAGGATACCAGGGGCTCAGCATCATAAGGCAGGAACAGGTAGCACCCAATCAACCATCCACAGTAGGGTGAGGCCCACTTCTACAGCCAACTTCCTGTTTCCTCCTCTGGCTCAAATAGGGGCCATGGTCCAAACAGGAGCCATGGAGCTCACCCAGTCAGAACGTAGGGGTGGGGCTTGTGCCCTAGTTGGGCTTCATGGACCCTGGTGCGAGTTGCTGGGTGGAAGGCTACAGTATGCTGCCTCCCACAGACCCAAGTTTGAGACCTGTAGGGCCTGACACTAAAGTACTTTTACATCCCTCTGACAGGGGAAAGGGGTTTTAAAGTGGGTGTTAACTGAACTGATACCTACTTTAAGGCTCTTTTCACTGCTGGAGTGAGGCCTTTGTGTCAATGAGAATCAGGCCCCTCGTGTCATGGGAAGAGGTCCCTTTTCTACACAGCTTTGGCACAGCCACACTTGGGCTAGTGCCTCTATCTCAGCAGCTCTTTTCTAGAAAGGTATGGACAAACCGGAGTGAGACCAGATTGGCTGTGGGGCTGAGGGTTTGCCTTCTGAGGAAAGGCTGAACAGTTCAGATGTGTAAGATCTGAAGGAGGTCAACCCCAAAGAGGGAGAGGAATCGTTTTGCGTAATGGAAAAAAAAAAGGATATAACAAGGGGTAATAGGATGGACTCAAGGAACAAAAAGTTTAGGCTGAGTAGTTGGTAAAACTTCCTTGCTGTGCGAGGCGATGGGGATCTGGAAAGAGATCTCAAGCAAAGTAGCAGAAGCCCCAACTCCTTGCTCATTTATAATTAGTTTGGACAAAAAGAACTAGAAACTCAGAACTAACCGTGCAACAGAGAAGATGCCCGCATTGTCCAGGAGGTCCCTATGACAGATTAGGTCCTTTGTGTGTCTGGAATCTGTTGGTCCTGTTCAGATTTTAAGTGCACAAGTTAAAGCAGAAGCAACTCCACTGAGGAGTTACCCCAATGCACAACCAGCACAAGGGAGACAAGAAGCATTGAGTGTCACAGTTAGGGACAGCTGGCTGATTCCAAACACACTCAGGTCAAACCCAAAGAGCCTAAGAAGAGAACTACGATCTCGTGAGGGTCACGCTGGGTTTGGAACTGACAAAATGTTAACTCCTGCCAGCAGCCTGACCTGATGACAGAACAAGGAGTAATAGTCTCAAGTTGCAGTTGGGGAGGTTTAGGTTGGATGTTAGGAAAAACTTTTTTACTAGGAGGGTGGTGAAGCACTGGAATGGGTTACCTAGGGAGTTGGTGGAATCTCCATCCTTAGAGGTTTTAAGGCCCGGCTTGACAAAGCCCTGGCTGGGATGATTTAGTGGGGGTTGGTCCTGCTTTGAGCAGGGGATTGGACTAGATGACCTCCTGAGGTCCCTTCCAGCCCTGATATTCTATGATTCTATAATCCAACATGGCAGCAGTGCTACCAGGGAAACAGCCCACCTCAACCCAGCAGGGGCAGATACGATAAAGGGAAACCCAACAAGACTCTATTCAGGCTCAGGGAGCTTCTAACCATATCCCACCCAAATTCTTTCCCTGACTCTCAGCACCTGATTAAGGACTGGGTGGCATTTCCCTGCATCCCAGAAAACTCCATAGAAATCACCTCCCGCATAGTTATGATTCCAATTTACCAGGATCTAGACAGGAAGACCGAGATCTGACTGCCTATAGGACTTAATCCAAACCCCAATGAAGTCAATGGGAATCCTTCCACTGACTTCAATGGGTGTTGGGTCAGGACTGTAACCAGGCCCCTGAATCCATATTTAGGCACCTAAATAAGTGGCCTGGTTGTCAAAAGGCTCTGAGCACCTGAAGAAAAAAATCCAAATGTTGACTGGGACAATAAGGGGAGGACAGTAGAGATTCATCTGACCCGTTGCTCTTGGCGTCTCTCGGCTTAACCCATTTCCCATCCCACCAGGATCTGAAGAGGTGTTACAAGGCCCAGCTCTCCATACAAACATATTTAATCAAAGGGGTGAAATCCATCATGGAAAAATGTTAGTGACTACATTTCTAGAAGTGTATTATACACACACACACACACACACACACACACACAAAGAAAATAGAAAACGCACAGCTCTCACGGTCAAGGCTGTGAATAGAATTTGAATGAGTCATAGAGCTCTTGGTGTGTAATATTCCTATGGAGTAAATATATATATATATATAGTTACTGTGCCTATACTTCCATCAACAGGAATTTATATCAGTGGGAGAGAAACGCTCTATAGCAATGTTACGCACCAAGAGCGCTATGACTTGTTTTACCTCTATTCACTGCCCTGATTGTCAGAGCTGTGCATGTTCCTTTTCACTTCTCAATGAATAGCTGAGGTTTTCTTTCTTTTTAATATATAGGCCATGTCTGCTATTGATCCATGCTGTTTTCAACAGAGGGTATGGAGTCACCTCAGTCTATGGAATTACTTAGAAGAACTCAGGGGATCAGGAGATAATTGGACAAGAAAAATAATTGATGTCATTTTTGGTACTTTCCTTTTTTCCTGCAGGAAAGTCAAAAGATAACCGAAGGGCACAGAACACTTTCGAGCCAGGGGAAACCTGTTTAGAAACTTTTCTATTTACTTTCCATTTATGATTGGTAAGGGTAACCTAATGGTAAAATATATCCATCTTCCCATCAAGCGAGGACACTAAAGTGAGGTTTAATGACTCGCTGCTTGAGCAATACCACCGTTCATAAAGACACTACACAAATGAAGAGTTGTCAACTGGGTTGTAAAATAAGTTAGAATTTTGGGTAGAGAGCTATTTTTAAAAACTGTTACCTAAAATTCCAGAGTTAGATTTTTGAGTTCGAGTGGATTTACATGGGGATAGCATATTGACTGGACACCTTGCTCATCTTTCAACTACCTGAAGGGGGGTTCCAAAGAGAATGGATCTAGACTGTTCTCAATGGTGGCAGATGACAGAACAAGGAGTAATGGTCTCAAGTTGCAGTGGGGGAGGTTTAGGTTGGATATTAGGAAAAACTTTTTCACTAGGAGGGTGGTGAAGGACTGGAATGGGTTACGTAGGGAGGTGGTGGAATCTCCTTCCTTAGAGGTTTTTAAGGTCAGGCTTGACAAAGCCCTGGCTGGGATGAGTTACTTGGGGATTGGTCCTGCTTTGAGCAGGGGGTTGGACTAGATGATTTCCTGAGGTCCCTTCCAACCCTGATATTCTCTGATTCTATGTGAATAGTCCCTTTGACTTACTACCCAGAGGCTCAACTATGCCTTAAAGACAGAGTCCCACATTAGGAAGGGTGCAGAGATGTACCACCCACCGGGTTGCTCTGGGGGAAGCTATACCTCAACAGAGCAGAATTCTTCCTTGAGAAATCCAGCTGCAGGGGAAAATGTATCCTTCAGGAGGGCACCAAACCCCACCCCATCTCTGGGCTGGCCAGCCAGCTCTGATAGCCAGGGTGGAAAGGCAGGGCCACAGCCTTGACTCCTCCTCAAAACTTCCCAGCTCTTGGGAGGAAGCCTGTGTTCCAGGAAACATGGAGCATGTGGTCCCTGCATTTATGGGAGTTCAAGGGCTGCACTTGGGGAGAAATCTGGCCACACATAAGTAAGGATTATTCATGGGTAAGGGTTGCAGCTTGGCAACTCATTGACAAGGATGAGCGGTGCACAATAGCTGTACTCAAAGGACTGAAAAAATTTCAATTATAGCGAGGTTATGAATGGACAAACATGCTAACTTTAATATTCACTTCAGGCTGAGTTTGGCTCATGTAAGGACGGCAGGATTTGGCTCTAATTGTCCCTGGGGATTATGGATATCCTACTCTTTACAGAAAACCCCTCTACAATTCTGTATCCTCTCTCTCTTTTTACACCCGGCCCATTGGGTAATAGTTTTCAAAGGGACATCTCATTTGAAGAAAGAGGAACCATGACATTGGTTGGAAAGCTCCAGAATCAATACACATAACATTAAAGACCCATTTGTCTCCTTTCTTATACTAGACAGTCTATGTGGGAAATGTCTGTGCCTACTTCTTCTGGATCCCTATGGTCATGACGTGGCATTTTAATGATTTTAATACAAACCAATCTGCAAAGTAACACGTTCAGCACTAAATGGACAGTTTGAACAAAGAGATTGGAGTTGTCTGAACACTGTCATGCTGAGATCCCCTTCCCACACAGGCAAGGATGACTATTAAATTCTCCTATTTCATTCTTTCCCCCCCAGTCCATTGCCTGGGGGCTATGCTGAATGTTAATACTGCTCCATGTGTTATTATTGCAAAAATGGGTCTAGAAATAGCCTGACATCTACTGGGGGATGGAGTAATTATAGCATAACGGAGGGTTGGTTTTTTTTTGTTTTTTTTTGCAATGGCATAGATTCGAAGGAAAATTCTGCAGTGCTTCGCTCAGCACCATTAAGCTCAAGGTGCTATAGGTCTGCCAGCACCAGAGTGCCACCTCCCCTGCCAGGCAGACCTCGGGGGACCTGGGACAGAAGAAGCGAGAACATGAGCGCTGGAAAACACAGTTTGATACAGACAGACAGGGAATTCCTGCTGACCTTCATCACTGCTATGCAGGAGGCAAAAGCCACCTGCATCTCTACTGCGAGAGGCAGCAAAAAACCCACACTCTGTAGTGTAACCCCAATGGCCCCCAGGCGGTCACAACTCCGAGACGCTCGCTACTGGGAGCCACCTGTCGAGAGAAGAGCATCTGCCTCCAAAATGGCTTCCCAGGTCTCAAGCACGGGACGGACAGCACAACAGCCTCCTTCCAAGATTGTGGCCCACTTGCTCCTGGATCTGCAGTCGGAGCCCCCGCCTGCGATTCTGCCCCTCTGCCCATCCTGGCTGATGAAAGAGGAGAACCTCTTGGGCTTCCCCTAAGCAGAGATCAGCAGCAGCTCCATTAAGAGTGAAATCTACCTCCCAGCCTGAAATAGACGGGATTCCTGCCAGCAGTAAAGAAGCCATCACGTAACGCCGCCTCTGTCACAACCTCCGTGGCTCTTCACAGAGGCCCCAATTCAGACCCCCGATTTCAGTGAGACTCAGGCACGTGATTAAGCGCTTTCCTGACTCAGAACCAGAGCGTTGCTCAGCCAGACGACAGACTCCGGACCTAAAAGCAGCAGCAGAGGGTGGAGAGTTTCACAAATGATGTATGTAAAAATGATCGTGAGGAGATGGAATTGGTCATTGCTTATGAAAGAGCCTGATCCTTCTGCATGCTGAACCTCAGTTGGCTTCAATGGGGGACACACTCACAGCTGGGCTCAGGCTCTTGCTCTGAACTCACCACTCCCACTGTGCTGGGGGGAGGGATAGCTCAGTGGTTTGAGCATTGGCCTAAACCCAGGGTTGTGAGTTCAATCCTTGAGGGGGCCACTTAGGGATCTGGGGCAAAAACCAGTACTTGGTCCTGCTAGTGAAGGCAGGGGGCTGGAGTTGATGACCTTTTGAGGTCCCTTCCAGTTCTATGAGATAGGTATATCTCAATATATATTTAACAGTAAGAGATTTTAAGTGTGACAGGGCAGATCCTCCACTGATTTGCAGCATCTTCGCTCCAGTGGCCATTGAAAGATTTACCCTGAGGAGGGTCTGGTCATTCTAACAGCAGAATATAAAGTTTGTCTGTGTGTTCAATATTAGAAATGTCAGAAATATAGTGTCGTGTGTGTTAAAGACGTGTGGTGTACGTTTTGTACAATGCACATGCAGTTTATAATTATATCCACTTGCATCACCCAAGCCAACTGTTATAAACCTGACCCTGAGCCAGGGTCTCTCCTTGCATGGACCTGTATGGTGCCCCATTGAAATAAATAGGATTCCACAGGGTGCAACAGTCTGTGCTCCTGAATCCCGATGGAAGATTAGGGCCAGGGTAAGATATGTATGTTTGTCCCACCGAGTGCATGCTCAGGATTTGGGAAAAATCAGGCCCTGATTTAGACCCTCCGTTCTGAAAATCTTGGCCATAACATTTAGGTTTCCTTTCATAAACCCAGACGCGATCAATGTGGAATATTTTCCATTTCACAGCCCATTAAGGAATCATTTATTTTGTTACCTTTCATCTTCCGGAGTGACTAGCAAGGGAAGGTGTTCTAAAAATGCTGCTGATTTGTGTGTGTGTGTGTCTTTTCTCTCCTTAGGCAAGCGCTTGGAGGTTTTAAAAAAATCCTCAAGGAAATCTGTCATCGTAGGAAGGCTCAGATGGTTCAGACTCACCAAAAATCTGTTCCATCAAGACCACCCCTTTATGGATAAAAATGTAGTTCAGCTATGTATATCCTACTACACTGATGTTTGCTTCTGTTTCATTACTAGCTGGAGGGGTACTCCCTCAAGTCATAGGAGAAAAATGATACCGGAGCTTCTATTGACATCACCTACAGAACATTTTTTACAGACAATCCAGGAGCTTTTTATCTAAAGAGTCTTGTTAGTTTCATAAAATGGATGTCTCCTCCTCACTAAGGGGTGGAAATACACGTCCGCGTTGAACTCCAGAGCAGTCTTCATTCACAGTAAATGGCTGGAAATCTTGGCTATCGATACAGCCCGGGGAGAATTTACCGATAGCCTTGCAGTCAAGCAGCTGAGAAAGACTTACGGCTTCTTGATTTAGCGTGTAAAGTTCTCTTTGGGTCCCACGTGAAAACGGACAGAGCGTTTGTAAGTGAAGAGACACAGGCCAGAATCTGATCTCAGTTACAGCAGTGTAAATCTGGAGAAAGTGGAATCACACCTGAGTCATGAAGCTCAGAATGTGGCCCTCTCTCTCTCTTCAAAGGGAAGAGTGCAACAGGGAAAATAGATGTTCCAACAGCGTACATTAAAGATTCCCTCACACCCCCAGTACGGGGCGGGGCCACCTGGAGCGTCCTTATCAAAATTTCTCTTCTGTCCTCTTCTCCACTTCCCCCCTTTTCTCTTCTCTCTCATTTTCTGTGTCCATTCCACCTTAAGTTTTCTTCGTGTATCACCCTGTTGCTGTACTCTGAAGCGGTGTCTTTGCTCAAGGTAGCTTTGCTTAAGACTACAATTTGGAAGGTTCATGTAAGAAAACCTAGGTCAGCCACTTTCCCGTCTCGTGGACATTTTTCTTGTGTTTCTTTTACTTCCTCCCCAGTTTCCAGTCTCTTTTTGGACCGCCTTAAACATTCGGTTAGTGTTCAAAAAAGTACAAAACAAGACACTCGTGTATTTCGTTCAATCTGGTCATCTGTTAACGCTGAGGGTAATGAACTAGGGGAACAACTTGCCTAGGAAAATGGTGGATTCTCCATCCCTTGAAGGCTTTCAATCAAGATGGGATGTCTTTCTAAAAGCGAGGATTCAGCTCAAACAGCAGTTTGGGGTTTAATGCAGCTCCACTCATCATACAACAGTGTATAAGATATTGCAGACACTCCGATGTAATACCAATGCTATCCTACCTAGCATTGTAAGTGAGCTTCACTGTAGTGTCGGGAAGAGATCTACTTCCTGAGGACCCTTGAACTATTTTCCCTTTTAAAACTAACTTCTTTTAAAAATATATATCCAGTCATCCCACCGGTCCCAAGGTAAAAAGGGTATTTTGCCGATACTCCAAGAGAAACTTCTGCTTTGTAGCTGTGTAGGTTATTATTCATCACAGCTGCATTTTTCTTCTAGGATATATATAGATATATACACACACACATACATACACACGTCCTCTTTAAAGCTAGGAAATACAGCATTTTGAAAGAGAATCTTTTTATAACATCCTCTATACACACATGCATGCTGTTTCCACAGGCTGTCTTTGCTTCTTCGGTATTTTTCCATTAGCAGTGGTCAAATTTCTGCTGTGTTTGCTTCGTCTGTGAAGTGCAAAGTGCTGTCTCTATAAAACAGAGGAGGTCTCCCCATCTGCTCATTGACAGAATTAGAAGGTACCCCGCTGGTCATGTTTTACTAAACACCAACACTAGCTTGCTTCATTTGAAATGCAAAGCGAGTGGAGCTACTCACATAATGCAAATACGCCTTAAAAGAGGCTGTTGACTCACTGGCTCTTTTCTGGGGGAAGCAAACCTCATGGGATAAGGTTCTTAAAAAGTGCCCAAAGTTTGGCTCCAAATACCCTATTTAGACTCCTAAACAAGGCCCCAATCCTGATAGTACTTACACATGTGCTGATCTGCTCTCATGAGTAGTCCATTGATTGTCATTGGTCTATTCAGGGCACTACAGCTAAGCGTGCATGTCAGGGCTGGCAGGCTCAGGGGCTAATTGCTCAGTCCTGTGCTCACTGAAGTCAGTGGGACCCTTGGCATTAGCTTCAGGAGGCTGCAGGATCTGTGGCTTGGTTTCCAAAGGGGTGGAGCATCCGCTAAGGAAGCAGGATTTTTCATCCATAGATCTCAAAGCGCTTTAAAAGGGGCTCCCGTTGCAGTCACTGGGAAGTGCTGAGCAAAGCAAGGCATTTAGTTAGGGCTCATCTCCATGCAAACGTTGGGCTGCGTTAACCAGGTGCAGTTAAAGTGATACAACCCCCATTTGGGTGGATGGGGCGACCGGGGTAGAGATGTGCTTATATCGGTTATAACTTACTCCCATACAGGAAGGAGAATAAGCTATATAGGTGCAAGGCCTCGGTGCATCCACCGTGGGTAATCTGCAGTCCCTCGTTTTTATGTAGACACGGACTTCTGTCTACAATTTCTTTTCGAATGGGACAGGTTATTTATCATTCGGAGGGCATTCAAATTGAACTTTTCCCTTCATTCCATTTGAACAGAACATTTGAGACACAACGTTTGCAGAATGATAAATGCAAATATTGAATTACTTCCCACTGGGTGGGCGGGAGGATGAGAGGGGATTATCCAAGACAAACAGCATGGGACAGACTGCTTCTTCAGCGCCGATGCCAGCAAGTACGAGCCTGAGCTACAAAATTCAGATGCAGATCTAGGTCTAGGCCCTGATTCAGGAAAGCTCTTAAGCACATGCTTATTTTCAAACATATCAGGAATCCCCTCCCTGTTCAGCAAAGCACTTAAGCAAATGATTCAGCTTACGCCCATGTTTATAGTATTAGAACAATACCTCCCAGCTCACAAAGCACTTTACACAGGAGATAGACATCATTATGCCCATTTTACAGATGGGGAAACTGAGGCACTGGGCGAGGCAGCAACTTGCTCAAGGTCACCCACCAGGCCAGTAGCTGTGCCATGCATAGAACACAGAGCTCCTGAGTCCCCGTCTGGTATTCTAATGACTAGATCACATTGTGCCTTCCATATGCTTTGCTGAATCAGGGTATACAGCTGAATATCCCCGAGTCTTGAGGCTGTTTGTATGGCACTAGCGTTCTGGCTTGTCCCATTGAGCAGATAGATAGATAGATCAGTTTGGAGCTGATTGGAGATTGAGATCCATGTTCTCCAAAGTTTGGAGGTGTTTGCTTGAGCCCTACTAGGCCAGTAAGTGAAATTTACACCTGTCCTTCTCATCAGTTTTCAGATTTCGTTGTCTTCAAACGGAATCATCGCCCCAAAGAATCCTCAGCCGGCTGATTACAGTGTATTATTTGCCAAGATCTGTCAGCATACTCTGTGCTGTGACAACCAAGAGGAAGACAGTCTGGGCCCCAAGGAGTCTCACACCGGGATTGGACACCGATGGCACAGTGTGGTCCTGTATAATACACGAGCTGTGTGCCCGCTCAGGTCAGGTCAGCATGCAAAAGGCTCGTGGAAGAAGGTGCAGAGAGAAAGTGGGAGAACACTACATAATGGGGCATTTGGGAAGGAAGCTGGGGAAGAGGAGGTTGCTTAAGGTGGTCGGAAGTGCAGCTCTGTACCACGCGGGATCCCCCTACGCTAGAAGAGCCCAGAGTGGACAGGCAATCCAGTCCTAGGGCCAGTGGAACAGTGCAAAGCAGCCAGAATACAAAGCGGAATCCGGATCAATGGTGCAAAGAGTCACCGAAGTCAGGGCAAAGACTCTGATTAAACTTCCACATGCCATGGATCGGGCCAGCTCTGGATTCGTCCGACGCACACTGAGAAATGTTTACTTCCTGAGCAGCGGAAACAGTGCCTAAGAGATGTGATCAGCTGAATGCAAGCCTTTGAGGAGACAAATAAAGTAGCATTTGGTAGCAGGAAGACTACAACGCAAAGTGCTAATTGCCCATCTCAAAATACCTCTGCACTAAACCAATTCCACAAAAATAGTGGCCTTCCCTCCCGCCCCCATTCTGTGTAAAATAAGGATTAGCCATGATTTGCCCCAGTTCTTTTTAATAATGAATTGTTTATTCTGACAAGCTCCATCACACTGTGCATTAATCTTTCAGCATCGGCGGGTTTCTCTTTTTTTCCCTTTGACACAAGACTTTGAATTTTTCCTGTGCATATTAAAAAACCCCCGAACAATGCCTCAGAGTCACTTGACAGCAGCTTTATTTACAGGACAGCTAAGCCCGACTTGTACACATCCATCAACGAAATCTACTCTGAATACGAATCTGGCCTCGTTAAACGGTAAGTTATGGGTATGGTGGTTCTTAAAGCTTTGGTTCATTTCATGCTTTCAAAAGAATTTGGGAAATGTCTACGGTGACGTTACTGTACATTAGCTCCCTGAATAGTTCAAAAAGTTTGCCCCTGGCTGGGCTCTGGGTTGGATTCAAGCCGTCAGTCAGTCAGTCAAGAATCAAACGCAAGCATCGGACACCCAAGACTGAAACAGCTCGTGTGGCCTAGTTACCAGGACTCTCCAGACTGGTGGCACAGGGGTTGGATTTTCAAAGACACCTAAGAGGATTAGGCTACCTAAGGTAATTATATGGCACCCATCCCCCTAACATCTGTAATGTATTTATCCTCAACACCCCGGGAGGTAGGGCAGTGCCATAGAGACACAGCGGCTATTTCTACACTCCAAGCTAGAAGTGTGATTCCCATGTACACCTCTACCCCGATAGAACGCGACCCGATAGAACACGAATTCGGATATAACGCGGTAAAGCAGTGCTCCGGGGTGGGGCGGGGCTGCGCACTCTGGCAGATCAAAGCAAGTTCAATATAACGCGGTTTCACCTATAACGCGGTAAGATGTTTTGGCTCCTGAGGACAGCGTTCTATCGGGGTAGAGGTGTACTTGCACATAAAGAGCAGCACAGCTATGGCTGAGCAGTGGCGAGTGTAAACCCACCCTGGGTATGTACGCAGCCTGGCTAAGCTGCTGCTCCCGCTCCCGGGGGTATACCGCTATCGATACTCACACTAGCTGGAGTGCGTGTACACGAGCAGGGGAAAGCCAGCCCCAGCCGGTAGTGAGTGACCTGCCCGTGGTCACACTGGAAGTCTGCAGGGCAATGGGACTCAAACCCAAGTCTTCCACAGCCCGGGCAAACACTAGACCATCCTTCCGCCCCTCAGGTGCCACAGAAACTCCAGCCTAGATCGCTCGGCGTTTGAGAACACGTCGGGTTAGATCTCGAGTGTGATTTGTACCACATGCCTATGCAGGGAAGCAGGAATCCTCCATGCACCCATGTGAAGTACCCAGACCTTTCTCCAAGCCCTAGAGTGGGTGGACTGGGAGTTGGCATTTGCTAGTGGTATAGACCAGCAGCAATTTACCAAATTACAAAGATAAGGGTATGCCGACCGAGGCTGTACTCACTGGGGGTAAGGGCACAGAATCACAGTCCCAATGCTGCTATTGGTTTGTTTCCATGGGACTCCAGGTTGCGTGCCTGGGGGCAGTTTGGGATGAACAGGACTAGCTGTCAGTTCTCCATCACCCCCACATATTGGGTGGAATTTACTACCAGGCCAGAGAGCTCCACCAATAATTCAGAGACTGGCAAAGAGTTCCCTTGGCGCTGTGCCACTGGAATGGTTATTTGATATAACAGGATTTAGGCAAACCAGAGCAGAACTGGCAGAGCCATCCCTGCCCCACTTACCTTCCTATGGGCACATAAATCACCAGTCCCAGACACGGCTTACATGGCACACACAAGGTATGTCTACACTGCTTTGTAACTCCAGGTCAGTGGGACTCAGGGCTGGTGGACTCCATCTTTCCAAGCCTGGGCTTGAGCATCCACACTGCACGGTAAACCTGCACTTACAATTGCTGGACCCGGGTCTCACAACCAAGCTAACATGTCCATAGGGCACTACACAGACCTGCTGACTTGGGTCCGTGGCTTGACCTGTGTCAGGCTCTGACCCCCCCAGGATCCTAGAACCTGGGTCCTAAGGGCTGGCTGTCCCAAATCAGACTGATCTGTGTGTGGATGGAGTCAGAACCCAGGCTTAGTGTGCTGTGTAGACATACCCACACCTGAGTGCAAGTACTGCAATTCTGGGGAGCCACACCACAGGGATATTGAAAAGTTATATTCATAGAATATCAGGGTTGGAAGGGACCTTAGGAACTCCTTTAGTCCAACCACCTGCTCAAAGCAGGACCAATCCCCAACTATTTTTTTTTGGCCCCTACAAGGATTGTACTCACAACCTTGGGTTTAGCAGGCCAACGCTCAAACCACTGAGCTAGCCCTTCCCACATTCAACTACTTAGAGTGGAAGCCATTTGGGGTCTGGTCTGTCTAAGTCTGCCTGTACATGGCCTAGATCTCGGCTAGGGTTTCTAAGTACTAATGGAATACAAAGAATTGACAAGAATTGACAAGGTGGAGTATGAAAGAGCTGGCCACAATCCAGCCCAAAACTATAGCACGACATCGCTTACTTGAAAGTTAGCTACATCAGTTCTTTGTGAAATCACGCATTTTCAACTGCAGTGGAAGAACGCAGGAAAGTCAGCCTCCCGGACAGGCAAAACCTTCCATTGGTTTCAACTGGGTTGAGATTGGACCTCCCCTTTCTTTCACACAAATGTACTGTATTTTCCAGACTCAAGGCTTGTAAGCTTCAGCTCAGTTGAATCAAAATGTTTACAAAACAATAGCGACATGCCTGGCTCTTATCCACTTTCCATAATAGATCACAAAGCCCTTTACAAAAGGAGAAGTATTGCACAGATGGGGAAACTGAGGCACGGGACATTGAAATGACTTACCCAAGGTCGCCAAGCAAGGCAGTGGCAGAGCTGGGAATGGACCCCAGCTCTCCAGAATCCTAACGCAGTGCTCTAGCCACTAGGCCTCTCTGCCTTAAGACCTTTCATACTGGCAGTTCACCCTTTCCTTTGCGTATCTCACTAATTTGGCCTCGGGATAACGCTGTGATCCACACAAACAAAACAGCACTAAGCCAGAGACTATGGCAGCACCATCTTGTTGTAAAGGTGACATTTCTGTAGCTGTTTTTGAACTTGCTACACAGTTATCCTCTGGTGCGGCCTCTCAAATGTGCATGGCTTTAATCTCTGCCCACGGCGCATCCAGCTTATGCACTTGGTTCCCAGTGGAGTGAGGCTACCAGGCGGGCAGCCGACGCAGAGCCGCAGCTCTTGGTCGGGCGTGTTCAGATCTGGCAATCTCATTAAATAAAAAGTTCAAACAACGGCTCAGCCATGCTGAAGAGTCCCCCCCAAATCACGGTAGCTGTATACATGCCATACTGCTATATTGGGGGGAAGGGGACCTGGTCCCCATTCCACAGATAATGCCCAGTTCCTGCCCAGCATGGCCTCCTGGCAGCCATGACGTCAAGATCAGAGGAACTGAGGAAACAGGGCAAGGGGCTGCTGGTCTCCCTTTCCCATTCAGCTCAGGCGTTTCGGGGCTGTCTGCTCTGTTTAGTGCTCCTTGGGCTCCTGTCCCTGCTGTGCCTCCAGAGGGTGCATCTGGCCCAGGGTTAATTTCTGATCTCATCCTGGACCCCGCACTGAAGGGGTCACCAGCCACGGCAGGGAGGCCTGCCAGTTCACTTCCAGAGGCACACCAGACTGCAAGGAACTCGAGATGGAGGAAGACCGAGGATGTGTCGGATGGACACGGCGAAGGTTTAAAGACGAAGGAAGCCACGAAGCCAGTGCAAGACAGAACGTGGCGGAAAGACTTTATTGGGTCCCATTGTCACTGCTGAGCTGTGGGTGGGAATCAAAGATGAAGAAAGAAGAGACCACAGGGCTGCGCTAAGTTACAACCCCCGTGGGCCTCTCCACGGCTGAGAATAGCCAGAGCACCGCTTGCTCCAGCCATGCCCTGCCTCGTCCTCAACACACCCCCTCACTTCCCATCCCTGACCTTGGCATGTCCCCTACAACAGGGAGCACATGAGGTGGGAAGGTGTAGAGTTGTTCTGCCAACACTACCCCACTGGGAGATCTTGCCTACCCCAGGGAATTCCCTAAGTTGGGGAGATCTGGCCAACGTGCAGCCTAGCTACACTGCTACAATGGTACAAAGGGGCTGCAGAGAATCTGATCTGTGGTCGTTGGTTGAGAGCAGAATTTCCTTGTTCTGTTGAAAACTGTGAGCTCCTTCAGGCTTGTGCCTCTGGCCACCTGTTAATATTTTATGTCCTCCCAGTCATCAGCACAGAGAATCTCCTTTCTCTGTCTCTCACGCCACCACTAATTCTCTCGCTCACACACACTGCCAGGATAGAATCATAGAATCTCAGGGTTGGAAGAGACCTCAGGAGGTCATCTAGTCCAACCCCCTCCTCAAAGCAGGACCAACCCCAACTAAATCATCCCAGCCAGGGCTTTGTCAAGCCGGTCCTTAAAAACCTCTAAGGATGGAGATTCCACCACCTCGCTAGGGAACCCATTCCAGTGCTTCACCACCATCCTAGTGAAATAGTGTTTCCTAATATACAACCTAGACCTCCCCCACTGCAACTTGAGACCATTGCTTCTTGTTCGGTCATCTGCCACCACTGAGAACAGCCGAGCTCCATCCTCTTTGGAACCCCTCTTCAGGTAGTTGAAGGCTGCTATCAAATCCCCCACATCAAATAGCCTGGCTTCTTTGAAAGTGCTTACTCAAAAGGTGCTGGAAAACAGTGGCACAATTTTATTTATTTTTAATAAGAATGAACATAATTGGAAGAGAGATTTGGGACCAGCGTTCTGAAGAGCACCACAGTTCTGCTTAGATGCTTTTCATAGCTAGCGTCATCAACATCCAGCCAGTCCTTGCAAAAGGCTTTTGCCCCATGCAAAATACACAATTATGCTTTTCCATCAATATCAAAGCGTAGGTTCTGCTCTGAAAAATGCCCAGGTAACTATATTAACTTTGCATTCCACGGATCTGCCTGCTGGCTGTGTTCAGAATCAGATCTGCTTTCTACTGGCTAAAATGAGATTTTATTATTGTTTATTCCTGTTAGCTGGCTTGGCTCCGCAGGGCTAAGAAGATCCGCTGGATGATATTTCTTCTTGTGAATCATCAGTTGGCCTGGTGCAAACTTAATGAGGCTGTGTAAAGAGTTGACATGGGGAACGAGGTTCCATGCCTGCTGACGTGCTGTGCTAAGAATAGTGGAGCTACAGAAGGTAACCCCCGAGCTGTTGAGAACCAAAGCTTGAAAATTTTAAGCAATTCGGGCAACAACAACAAAAAATCCTCATCCAGCATTACCCATGTAAACGTTATGTTCCCCAGGAACCTTGAATTATGCTGGGACATCTGCTGCAGCAGCATTTTGCTGCTAAATGAGACTGTACTTTTCATACTCAACAGAAGGAATCTGCCCACGAAGGGACTCTCTCAGCTGTTTTATGATAGCCGTTACTATCTGATGCATGCAGGGCTAGCCTGGCCACAGAATCTTTAGTGACAACAGAAGCTGTTCACAACTGCACTGTTCCTAGTAAATATCCAAAGGCGACCCTTTTCCACTATAAACCTCAATGTGGAAGCAGAGCGTGGGTTGACAGCAAAGGCAGATTAATTCAGGGCCATCCGTGGGGGGCAAGTGGGGCAATCTGCCCCAGGCCCCGGGCCCCGCAGGGGCCCCGCGAGCCTTGGCCCGGTGGCGGTCCGTGTCTTCGGCGGCATTTCGGCGGGGGGTCCTTCAGTGCTGCCGAAGACGCAGAGTGACTCAAGGGCTCCCCGCTGCCGAAATGCCACCGAAGACCCAGACCGCCGCCGGGTAAGTACAAGCACCGCAGCTCCCCCGCTTTGCCCCAGGCCCCCTGAATCCTCCGGGCGGCCCTGGATTAATTGAATGGCTTCACAAACGGTACCACTAGCTGAAAAAGTCAACTTGGCAAAATTTTAAGAAGTAGCTAATGATTTAGGCTACTCGATTTGAAACACTTTAAGGGCTCCTGATTTGTAGAAATACGTAGCACCTAGCCTTTGAAAAAATCCGAACCCTTTCAGCGATCTCACATTGGCACTGCAGAATGGCAGCCCACATCATGAGTTGCTTTGGAAAATTTCAGCTATACTTCATAGCAATCTTTCAAGAAGATCCAAGTTTCATTTTCACTCGCTGAACTGGCTTGAAACTCTTCGTTGCAAATTAGTTCATCATTAAGCTGCATTCCTCTATTGTGGGGATTAGCCTGAATTATAACTCCTATGAGGCAGTTTGAGGCCCCACTTCTGCCCTATTGCAAAGCTCCTTGGCTGGACTACATCTCCCATCACGCACTTGTAGTCATGTGACTCCCACAATGCACCATGCTGCTTAGTGAGAGGGAAGCCAGGGAGACAGTCCATAGGTGAAAATGGGGGTCTGACCTCAGCTCCCATGAGGCAATTCATCACCATAGGAAAATGCTATTTGATATTGAACTGACTCGAAACAAAATCTTGTGTGTCCGTTTAAGAATGCATAAACATTCCAATTTGGGTCAAACCCACCCAAACCAAAATATTTAATTTCACTTTTCCTGATGGAAAACTGAAAATTTTCAGGAAAAAAAAATCAAAATTTCCCTACGGACAATTTCAGTTTTGCAGAGATTGCATTATCTGCTGGAAAATCATGTTGATGAAAAATGTCTGACTAGCGCTAATCTTAACCAATAGGACTGCAGTATGCAAATGAACTGTATCATGTCTGGTGGGAATAGCTCTGATGTCACAATCACACTCCACGCTGGGGAGACATGCCATGGAATGCCCTCATTTTTCCCTTGCCTCTGCGTGTGCTGCCCTGTAGAGTTGCCACACAACTTGTCACAAGGAAGTGGTCAGGCTTTGTGCCTCCATGCTGACTCCCAACCATAACTGACTGAAGCGTCCTAAAGGGCAGTCACCCCCACAGAGAGAAAAGTTAAGTCAGCTTCTGACTGTGGTCTCTCTTTTCAAGTGTGCACAGACTCTGTGTGGGGAGAATATGGAATCTCATGTCCCCTGGCCACTCTCCGAATGCATGGAGACACCTCTGAGGGGTCCCCGGGAAGAGGTGAACATCGCTGAGGAAGTGGTTGACTCTGACTCAGTGGAGAAAGATCTGTGCACAGAAGAAAACCTCCCCCAGGAATGGCTAAAAACCAGGAAAGCCTTTTTCTGGAAAAAAAAAATTTTTGAATAAAAATAAAAATTCTCATTTTGTTCTAAATTCTCCCCCAAATTCCAACCCCCCTCCCCCACAAATTTCTGATTTTTCCACAAACTTGGGGGGGGAAAATCTTTCATTTCAAATCCTCTAGAAAGGAGGGAAGGGAGAGACAGAAAGTGGGGGGGAAACCCTGAAAACTGAAGAAAGTTGATTTCAGTTCCACGCAATTCAAATCAATTTTTCTTTGAATTTCAAATGAAGTTGGAATACAAACGTTCACATTGGTCCAAGGGTCATTTTTTTCTCCAAACAAACATGTTGGCAAAACATTTTCAAGCAGCCCTCCTTTCACATGGGGCATGATCTCCCTGTTAGTAAACTAGTTAGGGTGCAATCCAGCTCCCATGGCAGTCAACGGGCATCTTTCCATTGATTTTAATGGGAAGATCAGGCCCTCAATAAAATGAATACAAGAGTGTCTATACAGTCTCTACTGTCATCAGAACCACCAAGCAAGCAAAACAACCCTCCAGAAACGTTATTCTCGGTTCTTGTTTTTAAATAAAGAACAACACTCAGCACTTACAGTAGATCTGGCCCTTTCCCCTTCCAAAGTGCAGTACGAACATTAGCTGAGCATTTCAGAAGCCTACAGTACATGTGTTTGTTAAGAGACAACCTTGTAATAAAAAAAGCACAGGTTGTGATCTACTACAGTCTGTCCTCCTGGGTTTGAAACAAGTAAATCAGCCCTTATGCTTGAAGAGTAATCCCTGTGCTTTAGCCTGGTAGTCACTTCCAATCGTGGATCTTGGGTCGTCTGTACCAGGACGTGACGGGGTGTACAGACCTCGTACTGGAGAGCAAGGAACAGCTCTGGGCCTAGGCACATCTGCCAAGCCTGCACAAGTTGGAGGCTGGGCTATAAAAAGGGGAGTGGAGCAATCCCAAGGCAGGCAGTGGAAGGCAGCAGATGGTGGCTCTGAGCAGAACGTACTGCCCAGGAGTTCACTGCCTGGGCCCTGATGACACAGACCTGGGCAAACCCACAAAGGAGAAGCAGGGGATGGGGTGTGTGGGTCAGACTTGCTTGGAGTGATTTACTCTGGAGAGCAGAAGAAGACTGAGGTAGGAAGTGGTCTAGAGGGAAGCGGCTTAGCACCCCAAGGTGTTGGTTGTAGCTGCCCACACTGGGCCCTGGACCGGAGCCCCGTGGAGAGGGTGGGCCCAGGCACCCCTTCCTACTCAGAGGACAATACAGCAACAAAAGACTGACTGTTCCAGGGCCCAGCCCTCCCAGCCCCTGTGCTAAAAGGGGGGCTGGGAACCCTTGGGAGGTGGCACTGAAGGACAGGACTGTGCTTCAACCGGGAGACATCCTGCCAAGCCTGACCACTAGGCAGCACCATCGGCGGTCATGCACCTTCCACACATGGGAACGTGCTCTTCTGCTCTCCTCGTACGCAAGGCTGCCTCTGTTCGTAAAGCGAGCCCATACAGATTGGGATGAGACTCTGAGAGGCTCCCTATTTCAAGCCCTTGAGTTCAGCCGGGCTGTTGAGGAACAGCCCTGCAGGGGGCAGTGCAGAGCCCGAAATCACCCATCCTTTCTGACGATCTCAGCCCGGGGAGTGGGTCAGTGACTGTCTTTGCAGGGGGTGCAGCATACGTTACCCTGAGCATCCATCTCACTGCTCAGCACGACCTGGAGGGGATGGGTCCATGGTCCTGTGTGCTCTCCCCTCCCTTTCCTGACCCTCTTTGGGACGCGGGGAAAGTAACGTCTCTGCACTCCCTTGGGAACAGGGTCTGCAAGTCTGGCTGGTCCAGAAGGGAACCACACTGGGGAACGCTGGCTCCTGGCATGTCCCCGCTCCCTCTACTGACACATCGAGCACCCGCATAAGGGCCAGCCACGATCCAGCCCAGAGTGAGTACTGATGTATTATAAGAGTGACGCCATGTAGGCCTTGCTGGAGCCCGAGGCATAACTCAGAGTAGCCTTGGCAGTGGAGTAACACCAGGAATCAGCTAACCACACAAGCACATTCCTGACTGGAGAGGACAGTACAGGAACAACCAAGTTCTCAAGTAATGACGTAAACACATTCCCAAGAGATGGTCGAGGAACACACCAACCCCTGTAAGGTAAGGATGGGAGGATGGGATAACGGATGAGGATGTTTGGTTTGAACAAGCAGGTACAAGGAGAAGGGTGGTAACAACATCTGGAGTGTGGGATGTAACTTGTTCATATCAATGTATTAAAAAAGAAATCATAGGAGGGGCAACTTTGTATGTGCTAAGGGGACAGCATCCTGTTATGTTGACTGAGCTGTTACCTTGGCACAGGCATTACTGTCCCTGTGACCTGTTGGAGTGTGCTTTACTGACGATATATCTAGCCTAGCGGGTGCCTTCACCACCGTACCGAGCTGGTCTCTAACACCGAGGTGTGCTGAAACATGCAGCACTCTCATAGAATATCAGGGTTGGAAGGGACCTCAGGAGGTCATCTAGTCCAACCCCCTGCTCAAAGCAGGACCAATCCCCAACTAAACCATCCCAGCCAGGGCTGTCAAGCCGGGCCTTAAAAACCTCTAAGAATGGAGATTCCACCACCTCCCTAGGGAACCCATTCCAGCGCTTCACCACCCTCACTCTCTGCTAGTGCAGCTGACGCTGGCGCTCCAAGAACAGCAGCACTGGCAGCATTAACAACTCTGCCGCCCCAGCGACGCTCTGGAGCCCTGGCGCCGTGCCAAAGCAGTAACAGCCGAGTCGTTCAGGCAGGAACAGACTGGCCAAAGGAGGGAGCTCAATCCCAGCCCATAGCACGCCACCACGCTACTAGCTCAACCCCCTGCCCTTAGTATCTTCGTGGCATCTACACCACTGCACAAGCCCAACTCCTTCCCAGAGCTAGAGTCTGTGATCCCATTGCCGCCCCCCCGGCCAGGCGGACATGTACGGCAGCCAGCACTCCGGGGGGGAGATCACCTCAGACACTGCCTCCTTTAGGTCCTGGCTGGGGGAAGGCTGCACATCCCTCCCCAGCTGAGGAACCTGAATGGATCAGAGGGTGGAAGGCTAGACTCTGTCCTTGCTTTGCAACCCGAAACAAAGCGCTCAGCCCGTGTACTGGGCCAAGGATATAACGAGGTTAGAGAGAGAGCCCCCAAGGGATCCTTGCTCACCTCCCTACATGAATGGAAATTTGGCCCCTCTCCCCTCTGCCCCAGAAGAAGAGAGGGTGAGGAGTTGTTAAAGGCACCGGGGCTGGAAGCTGGTTTCTATGAACTCCCGGCCCTTTCCCCGAGCAGTTCTGAGGTTCCCATCTGAGATCAGGGGGAGATTCCCCTCCACCCTCAGGATCAGGCCCAAACACACCGGTTTCGCTGCCCACTGGGGCTTTGGCACGTCACACTGCTGAGCATCTCGACTGGGGGATTAAATTCCTAGCAACAGAGCAGTTACTAAAAGCTGTGTCCCAGCTCAGGGTGAAGGCCGTTCTCTGGGGCAGCGTGACCAGACCACGGTGCTCCTGGTGTTATACAAACAGAGGGAGAACAAGTGGGAATTAGAGATGGCAATCTCTTTTTCTCAAGCATTGTTTTGGCTCAGACTTCATTGGGTTTGAGGGGAAAAGAAAACAAACTGGGACAAGACCGTCCAAAGCCCTAAGAAAAACACTGTGGTCTCTTTGCTGCCTTTGGATGAAGTTCACCAGCGCACAGAGCCAATGCAAGGACAATGCACCACTGCCCCTCCGCACAAGGGTAAATTTCACCCTGATCGTATTATTTCCACTGACCAGCCACCTGATCACCACACCACAAGCCGCTAACAGTTATACAGAGGGTCAGACTAGAAGATCTGGCTTTGGAATCTATGATTCCGCTGATCACCTCTGTGCTTTATGTCCTTCATTCCTGCCGGAGACTGGAAACTTTTCATCCCTGCTATGGTTTACTTTAGCTCCCCACCTTATTCCCTCGCTCCCATTTTTAATGTCCTCCTAGATTTCAAGCCCAGCTTGAAGCCCCCACTATTCCATCAGACCAGAGACTCTCTGCGCCTGCAATATCACCAACCCAAACATTTTGATGTTTGGCGTCACGCCCCAAAAGCCTAGGATGGGCTTAAAAATCATGATTTTAAAAAAATAAAGAAGTTGAGAGTTCTTTTTATTTGCTTTCTGGCTTTTGTACATATATGTTCCCATTTACTATATAAGAATCCCATTCACTGTTACAGACTAGGGACCGAGTGGCTAGGCAGCAGTTCTGCCGAAAAGGACCTACAGGTTACAGTGGATGAGAAGCCGGATATGAGTCGACAGTGTGCCCTTGTTGCCAAGAAGGCTAACGGCATTTTGGGCTGTATAAGCAGGGGCATTGCCAGCAGATCGAGGGACGTGATCATTCCCCTCTATTTGACATTGGTGAGGCCTCATCTGGAGTACTGTGTCCAGTTTTGGGCCCCACACAACAAGGATATGGAAAAAATTGGAAAGAGTCCAGCAGAGGGGAACAAAAATGATTAGGGGTCTGGAGCACATGACTTATGAGGAGAGGCTGAGGGAACTGAGATTGTTTAGCCTGCAGAAGGGAAGAATGAGGGGGGATTTGATAGCTGATTTCAACTACCTGAAAGGGGGTTCCAAAGAGGGTGGATCTAGACTGTTCTCAGTGGTGGCAGATGACAGAACAAGGAGTAATGGTCTCAAGTTGCAGTGGGGGAGGTTTAGGTTGGATATTAGGAAAAACTTTTTCACTAGGAGGGTGGTGAAACACTGGAATGGGTTACGTAGGGAGGTGGTGGAATCTCCTTCCTTAGAGGTTTTTAAGGTCAGGCTTGACAAAGCCCTGGCTGGGATGATTTAGTTGGGGGTTGGTCCTGCTTTGAGCAGGGGGTTGGACTAGATGACCTCCTGAGGTCCCTTCCAACCCTGATATTCTATGATTCTATGTTGCACTTGGATCACATTTTCCAGCTTTTCTCTGCAACCGTGAGGGTCAGAAATCTCCTCCTTAAAATAAAAGCTGAAAATCTCATGAAGTCACAGCACTCCAGGGACTGGGGCTTTAAGGGAAACACCTAACACCACAAGGCTCATGATGAAACCGTGAGAGTTGGCAACACGTCACCTGGCATGAGAAGATCAACAAGAAGTGTATTTGTCCAGTGCTCTAACTAGTGGACCTTGACTAGTGAAGATGGATGTGAAGTCCTCTTAGTTATGGGCCATTTTCTGAGAATGTAAAAATGTCTTCTTAAAAAATGAAAATGTCAAATCATTTGGACTCACCCACCACTCGGGCTGCTTGGGAAATTTTTACTCCTCCAGAAAATTTAGATGAAAACAATGTTTTGATTTCATATGTAAATTTTCTTCACACTCTTTGGGAGAATTCAGTGAAACCCAAGACAAAAAACTCAGTTCTCTTTTTTTGACAAAAGCAGAATTTTTATTTGCAAAAGTTTCCATTTCATTTAAAGCCATTTTCCACTGAAAAAAAAAAGCAGGTGAACAGAAAATTGTTGGCCATATCGAGAACTGTATGGCCAGAGGTGCCTGGTGCCTGCTGATACTGGGGGGCACAATGTAAAGGGGGGGCCATGTGACTGCCCCATGTGTTGCCTCCAGGAGGAACCTTCCAGCCCCACCTCCCTGGGCCAGGGCAGCCAATCCCACTGGCTCCTGGGGGGCTGGGGCCACAAGAGAGGGGAGTACTTGCCTATGGGCTGGGCCAACTCACAGCACCAGTGTCTCCCTGGAGTACCCATGTGCTCGTGGATATATGAGCAGGGGGAGGGGCATGGACAATGCCCCTAACATGGGATGAGCGGAAGGACCCTGCTCCTGGCGCCTTCCCCAGCGACCCCCAGCCCTGTGCCGAGCCCGGGCCTGCCGTGCTCTCCTCACCAGAGTTACCTGTAGGGGAGGGGCTCTGTCCTTCTCCCGTTGCGCCTCCCGCCCGCCCCAAGCACGTTTCTGGCTCGATCGGCCCCACTCCCTGCCAACCAGGCGGGGAGAGAAGGGGTGGACCACTGCCTCCTCCCCAGCTGAGTGCTCTCTCAGGCGGCCGCTGTGCTGCACACAGCAGTGTCCACCCTCTGACAAGCGGCTCCATCCCACCCCCTCCGCTCCCCACCCAGGCCCGGCTGCCCGGGGTAGGGGCCAAGCGAGCTGGAAATGCCGGGGGGAGGTGCAGCAGCAGCAGGACAGAGCCCCCCTCCCTCGCCAGCGGGCCGAGCAGAGCAAGCCCTGCAAGGGTCCAAAATCTGGGGGGGAACTTGACCCCACATGCCCCCCCCCGTCACCTCTGTGTATGGCTCTCAGGAGGGTCGGTCAGTCTGCCCTAGGAGATCCGTTACAGAGTTCTAGCACCATTTTTGCTGCTATTTAAGGGCACTGAACTCGATGTCAGAGTTCCACTGGCTTTGAGGCGCACCGGAGCTGCCCCTAGCTTTGGGACTCGTCTAAAGACCATTCTAGCCAATGACAAGACTCTCAGAGTGAGATCTTAAAAGCCCCTTTCAAAAATCTCAGCCCCGAGAGCTTTGGATCGGGCCCTTTGCAGCCCGTCCCTCTTTGATGTCTTTTGAGAAACCAGCATCAGGCTCTGCTTTAGAAAGCATGACAGGCAGGCTGAATCTTAATCTTGGTTTATTTCAATGCCTTTTTCCCTTTGTGGCGCAATGGTTTGGCGCTGCCTCCTGTAATTGAGCAGCATTGTTCAATGTTGATTCTCTTTCATGCTATCAGAGCTGTCTATCATACTTAGGAAGTTATTTCAGTTCTAAAGTACTCCCCCCTCCTCCCACTCGCCCTCTGATTTTACTGTATTTTCTCTTTTTATGCTTTGTACATAAATTGAGGACTTCAAAGAGGAGGAAACCCTCTCTTCTCAACTTTATCTTATCTGAATCTCCTATTGCAATCAGACCCAGTACCATGTAGATATAGAAGCACCTAGCTAGTTAATCAATATGAGAGTATCAGTTGCAGCATCACCACTTGAAGTTTCCACAGCCTTGTTTAACCATCTCCTGATCTGTAGCCAATATTTGCAGGGAATTTTCAAAGACTCGTGGTACTGCTGGATGGGCTGTCTTCCCTCTCTAGCCTCAAGGTTCTTCCCTCTCCGTCTGTTTCCCATCCACTCTCCAGGATACCAACGGTGCAATTTCTAGCCGACCTCCTGCCTCGACACGTCACAGGTGAGGCAGTAGCTGGATGGATCCTGGCAAAAACCAACACTGGCTTTGAACACAATTCATCCATCCCTATTAAGATTGAAATGGGTCCCTTCTAATGTTCTGTAGAGGGGTACATTTAGCCCAAAGTGACTTTGATTCCAAAGACAATGTTGGTGAGCTAATATCTTTTATTGGACCAACTTCTGTTGGTGAGACAGACAAGCTCTTGAGCTTACACAGAGTTCTTCTTCAGACCTCTTTGGTTCCAGTTATTTGGGTTGGAAAGCATGACATTTTTATTTCTAGTGACTAGAGTTGGGCAAAAATGTTTGATCGAACCTTTTTTTGTGAAAAATGTCAATTTGAGTTGACAGACATTTTGCATTTGTGTCTATTTTGATATTATTTTGCCAAAAAAAAATTTTTTAAATTGAAATGTTATTTTCTAAACAAAACGTGTTTCAACTTTTCAGTTCAGGGTGACTTTGTTCCAAAGATTTTCTCTTTAAAATAAAATTAAGGGTGAAAGAAAAGAGCTCAAAACCGAAACAAAATATTTCAAGTCAAATGACAAATGTTTCTTTCAACTGAAAAGAACTTTTTAGGGAGACTTTTCAATTTGTGAAGAAGATTTTGAAAAATTTCATTTTCATAGTGACCCAAAGCCTTTCTTTTTTATTCTTCAGAATTGCCAGTGAACTAAAATAGCCATTATTCCCACAGCTCTGCTAGTGACGTACCTTTAAATTCATTCTGAAGAAGAAAGCTTTTTGTCTGGCATGAAGCCCTGATGTGATCTGTATTGCTGGGGTCCCACTATCTCAGTTCAGGTGCAGTAAAACCCTGGTCTCGATCAGTGCTCACTGCGGCTGAAATGCACCAGGCAGATGAGGGCCTAGATCCTGTGAGGGCCTAGTCCTGGGAGGTGCCAAATCTTTCCAGGGTGATGCGAAGGATCCTTCACTCCCTTTGACTTCCCTGGTGGTTGAGGAACTGATCCTCTCCCATGAGGGGCTCCTCACTTAGACTTCTCCATCAGGAAGATGTGGTGGAGGCTCCCTGGGGTTCAAAAAGCAGTGAGCTCTGAGGGCAGGCTGTGACCTGGCACGTGCAGCACAGTAAGGGGGTACTAGGCTCCTTTTCTTTTGTCCTGTCTGCCTGTATCCTGGACCACAGCAACGGAGGGAGAGCCACTACTCCCCCCTCCCATTCAGAGGGGTTGGCAGGGGACAGGAGTGGGTGAAACCTGACTCTGCCCTTCCCCAATGCACCAGCGTGTGGGGGGAAGTCATCTCTCTCAGGTAGATCCATCGATTCCAAGGCCAGAAGGGAGCACTGGGATTCTCCAGTCTGACCTCCTGTGTAACACAGGCCAGGGAACTGCCCCACGTTAATTCCAAGGGCAGAGCTTTTCGAAACACATCCAGCCTTGATTTTAAAATTGGCCATGATGGAGAGTCCACCATGACCCTTGGTAAATTGCTCCAATGGTTCGTTATCCTCACTTAAAAATTCACACTTTATTTCTAGTCTGAACCTTCATCTTCCAGCCATTGGATCTTGTTCGACCTTTCGCTGCAAGGCTGAGGAGCCCGTTATTGAATATTTGTTCCTCATGCAGGTACCGATAGACTGGGATCAAGTCACTCCTTAGCAAAGAGAAGGTTCAGCTAAATAGACGGACCTCCTTGAGTCTATCACTACAAGGCAGATTTTCCAAACCTTTAATCATTCTCCTGGCTCTTCTCTGAACCCTCTCCAGTTTATCAACATCTTTCTTCAATTGTGGGCACCAGCAGGGGCGGCGAGTTGTATGGGCTCGTGGTGCCAGTGATCCACCAATATGAGAGCACAGGGGCCCAGCTCCACCGGGTCTCTCCCTGGGCCCCGCCTGCCGCTCACAGGCAATTTTAAAGGGCCTCCGCCACCACCACCACCGGCAGTGCAACGGGGCTAAGGCAGCTTCCTGCCCGACCACTCCCCTTCCAGAAGTGGCCGGCGCATTCCTGCGTCCCCTGGTGGGGGCATCTCCACACGCTGCCCCATCCCTGAGCTGCGGCCAATGGGAGCTGCGGGGGCAGTGCCTGCGGGCAGCAGCATGCGGAGACCCCTCTGGCCCCCCGCCTAGAAGCTACTGCCAGAGGGGGATGTGGGTCGCTTCTGGGAGCCACCCAAGGTAAGTGCTGCACCCCTCACACTCTCCCACACCTCAACCCCCAGCCCAGACCCTGCACCCTGTACCCAAACTTCCTCCCAGAGCCCATCCTGGCACCCTCTCCCACACACCAACCCCCTGCCCCAGCCCAGAGCCTGCACCCCACACCCGAACTCCCTCCCAGAGCCCAACCCCCCCGCACCCAAACTCCCTCCCAGAGCCTGCCCCATGCACCCCTGCTGCACCCCAACCCCTGACCCCGCACCCAAACTCCCTCCCAGAGCCCGCCCCTGCACCCCCTCCTGCACCCCAACCCCCGCCCCAGCCCAGAGCCTGCACCCCGCATCCAAACTTCCTCCCAGAGCCTGCACCCCGTACCCCCTCCCGCACCCCAACTGCCTGCCCCAGACCAGAGCCTGCACCCCAACTCCCGCCCAGAGCCCGCCCCAGCACCCCAACCCCCCGCCCCAGCGCAGAGCCCACACCCCACACCCAAACTCCCTCCTGGAGTCTGACCCCTCCACCCTCCCACACCCAAACTCCCTCCCCGACCCTTAGGCGCAGGAGGGGTGGGGGGGCAGGACTTGGACCCATTCTAGGCACCACCAAAAATTATACAAACCTGCCGCCCCTGGGCACCAGAACTGGACACAGGATTCCAGCAGCGGTTGCACCAGTGCCAAATACAGAGGCAAAATAACCTCTCTGCTCCAGCTCCAGGCTCCCCTCTCTGCAGCCCAGAACTGGTTTAGCTCTTTTGGCCACAGCGTCGCACTGGGAGCTCGTGTTCAGCTGATTATCCACCATGACCCCCAAGTCTTTTTCAGAGTCGCTGCTTCCCAGGCTAGAGTCCCCCATCCTGTACGTATGACCTACATTCTTTGTTCCTAGATATTTACATGTCGCTGTAATTAAAGACATTGTTTACTTGTGCTCAATTTACCAAGCGATCTGAATCAGTGATCTGTCCTCTTCTTATTTACCACTCCCCCAGTTTTCAGTGACAATTTTATATTCTCTGCCAGGTCATGGATAAAAACATTAAATAGTGTAGGGCCAAGAACTGAGTCCAGCAAGACGCCACTGGAAACCCACCTACTCGCTGACGGTATAGGGTTGAAGATCACTTCCACCTGGAGCAGGAGCCAGGGACCAGATTATGACATCTGGGGCGGGGGCAGCACACCTGCACACTTCCCCTTACTCAGCGCTTGCAGCCACAATCTGGCCCTGAGGGTTTGGTCCGTCACGCTGACGGACAAGCACATCTGAGCCCGGTATGCAAATAGGAATCTCAAAGCCTTTCCGAATAAAGCTGCTTGTCATATTTTTTTTTTTACACGTTAAACAATAAAGGATCTGACAGACGGCACATTATTTCTGCAAGCTTTCATTTGTTAATTAGCGCAGACAGCGGCGAGATCTGTGCTCTTTTGACGATGAGGCGGATTCCTTTGCCAGCGATCAGGTCAGCTCTTTTCACACCACCTGGGCTTTCAGATTGGTCAGTTTTGCTCTTGGATTTGTTCCGACTGAGGAGCTCCCAAGGCATTTCTGGCTTTGTCTTAGCTTTATTAAAATCAAACACTCTTCTCAGTCTGGTGCCACTTCAGACTGACCTGCAGTCTGCTGACAATGCCCCCTTTGAAAATGCCACCGACCCACAAGAGATGAAATGCTTCTAATCCCAACTCCCCACAGACTTTTTATTCACCTTGAACTTCCACTAGAAACAAACATTCAGCGGATCAGGACCTGCCTAAATCCCATTTTGCTAATCCACAAACCAGCTGAACCTCACCACAGAGCCATCTTAACCTGACTCCTCAGCAAAGCTTTCAGAGCAGAGGTCTTCAGGGAGGTGTCCTGCATTAAAGGCTTGCTCCCTCCTCCTATCGAAGCCAGTGGCAAAGCTTGCGTCCTAAAATCTCATTCCCTGTGTTTTCAGAATGGGGGACCCAGTGATGAGATTACAGACACAGTGGTGATGTAAGGGGCAGAGGCAATGGATGCCTGGTTCCATTGAATGAGCTCCTTTTCCATCTTCACCTTTCTCAGCACCTCTAGCATAGCTTGAAAGTTACCCATGTTCTTAAGGGCTTCTCCAGATCAGAGCCCCAGGCACGGGCACCAATCACTGTGGTGCTACCTTATTTACATTCTCTTTTCCACATTTCCCTTTCCTCTTTCGATTGTCATTGAAACCAGATCGGAGCAGCCTAAAGAAAACAAAGGTTCATCACAACCATTTTGAAATATCTTAGAGGGGTTTTGCTCTTAAGAAAAACAAAAAAAACCAATTGGAATAAAAGCTCTGGGGATATTGTTAAAAATGTTAATGAAAGAGAAACACATCTGTGGCTAAATGTTTAAAGGACTTTGATAAGAACCCTATTCAGAAAAATACAGCTACCCCCCCTGCTGCGAAACTAATATTTCAATCAGTGTTCCTTAATAAAGATATTCACAAAACAGCAGGTTATTCATCTAAAAGCTTTTGCCTACATTTTCAAGTGATTACTTGCTATAAATGTATTACATTTGGGGGGGGGGTCATGATGGGAAGTGCAAAGCCAGGGAGAATTTATTGAGGCACTCAGTAGTGCCAGGAATAGCTAAGAGTCTGTCAGGGTTTCCATGATAAGCCCAGATTTTCAGGGTTAGCTTAGGAGCTCTCTCCCTGGAAAAAAGCAATATTTCATAGCGTCACCAAATGCACAAGTGTGTTTTTTTTTAAAATGACTCCGATACACTAAAAATACATTGGCTATTGTCAAGATACTTTGCATTTTTCAGTGACTCAAACAAGAGTTTGGAAAATCTTTGGGTGAATTGTTTGTCCATTTGGGAGCAGAATTTAGAAGGAAAGATTTTTTTTAAATGTCACAGGACTGCTCGGCCCAGAGTCCCAGCAGGTGCAAACTGAAGTCAATGGAGCGACACTAGTTTACACAATCTAAGGGTACGTCTATACTTACCCGCTGGTTCAGCAGCAAGCAATCGATCTTCTGGGATCGATTTATTGCGTCTTGTCTAGACGCGATAAATCGATCCCGGAAGTGCTCGCCGTCGATGCCGGTAATCCTGCTCCGCGAGAGGAGTAGGCGGAGTCGACGGGGGAGCCTGCCTGCCTGCCGCGTGTGGACCCGCGGTAAGTACCTTTAAGTTCGAACTAAGATACTTCGACTTCAGCTACATTATTCACGCAGCTGAAGTTGCGTATCTTAGTTCGAACTGGGGGCTTAGTGTGGACTAGCCCTAAGTATCTAGTCCTTTGTTTCAAGAAACCTTGATAATATTTTTCCAGCAGTGGTTCTCTAATACCTGGCAGCTGCGAGCTATTGGGTTAAATTCTGCCTCTGTTGCTCTTCTTTATATCTGGGGTCATTGCATTGTAGTTTGGAATGGAAAGCAACATTTAGCCCATCATGTTTCATCAGTGAAACAAAACCAGATCCTCAGCAGGTGTAAATCTGCGTCCAGCTGCTTTGATGAAGCTACACCAATATACGCCAGCTGAGGCTCTGCCCTACGTTTTTCCCGACTGACCGATTTTAGCAATATCGGCCTAATCCACTGGCTAGGGCCTGTTGTTATGGCCTACAGAGCGTAAGGCATGCATACAATTGTGTAAACCTTACATCCAATATCATCCCGTAGCCCTTTGAAAAACTACACGGGTAAAGAACCAGAGGCAAGTTTGCAGCCATCCAGTAAGTATATTCCTTTGCAATTTTACGGCACCACTCATCCACAGATCTTCTGCACAACTGTCAAAATATGCTGTGACAGACGAGGGGGATGAGGTAATCTCTCTCACTGAGCCAACTTCTGTTGGTGAAAGAGACAAGCTTTCAAGCTACAGAGACCTGAAGAAGAGCTCTGTGTAGCTCGAACGCTTGTCTCTTTCTGGTCCAGCAAAATATATTACCTCACCTGCCTTTTCTCTCCAACATCCTGGGTCCAACATGGCTCCCACCGCTCTGCAAACAAAGTATGTTGTAGCAGTTCGCTCATGTTCTGCAGGACCAGCCTGATCATTGTGATGCCCATTAAAGTCAGAGGCCGTCTTTTTGTGGAGATCAGTGGGCTTTGGATCGGGCCTAGGTACAGCACGCAGCCCAATGGGACTATGAGGGCTAGACACTACCGCACTGCAAATAAATAGTCATATGGGGCTTTTAAATGTCACCAGATTGGTAAACATCTCAACAGGCAACATGTCTCATTTCCTTTCCAAGTGATGATCATCTCCTGTATTCTCAGCCAGCTGGGAACAGACCATGAACATTAGGAGTGCCCAGACTAGACTGAATTTGAAGAGAAATTTGGGTCACCCATTCCTCTGGATACACTCTCACAAGGGGGCTGATTGCAGAACGCTGAATGGCTCCCCATGTAGAAATTTCCTCAAATCAATCTGGTGAAGGGCTGGGGGAACTGGCTTGGCCAAAGGGTCTGTAGTTTTGCCTCCCCTCACCCCCAAACCTCACATACTCACTGGGATCTGTAGGATGCCTGGGGGAATGCTGGCAGTTGAATCCAGCTCTCCTGAGGCCCAGGACAAGTGAATGACAAGGCCCTTCCTACCGCTGTTACCTTGCTATTATTGCTAGCGTTCATTTCTTGCCATTTTTAATCACATTCTGGGGCTTTTAACGCTCCCTCCCCCTCACCATGTTTTGTTTACTCACAGCTCTCTGTCTGGATGGCGAACGTGCTATAACTGACATTTTGGGGTGGGGAGGTCGTGATAATATCTTCAGAGTCGTAGGCCCATGTTTCACTAACCTGTTTACCCCCCGCATTTGACAGAGATGAATAGCACAGGAAAGGCAAAGAAAATTCTGACCCCAAACCTCCAAACATGGACAAAGATCATCTAAACAAGCAGAACCAGGAGTACATGTACATAACACGTACACCATTCCTATAGGAGACAACTTCCTTCGGTTGCCAAGGAAGCCATGATGCCAGGAAGGAAAGGGAGGGAGGCGGGGTTGGAGCTTCCATTCTCTGTAGATCTTGGACGTGGGTCTATTTTTGAGGCTGACACACCGTATCTTCAGTGGCCTTCTGAGAAGACAATTGGTATCTAAACCTTCTCTGAGTGGGATGCATTAGTTGGGATCTTCACCTCATGGTGTCCCTAAGCCTGCTAGGGCTTCTGCTCCCCACCCTTTGCTTTTACCACAGATGGGTAAAATACCAGTATCACGCCTAACTCGGTTGCTATGGAAGGATTCCCCCAGACTACAATGGGGGCTGAAACAATCTGTTGGGCTGAGATTTTTCCCTAAGATGTTGGAGCAATTTGGATGCTCAATTCCTGTACAAGTGTTGGCCACTGGGTCTCCATTTGCCTATGGCAGCTTTGACAATCTCAGTCTTAGTAAGTTTTATCGCTGCTAAAATACATAGGCACAGATTCTGATTCAATCGAGGAATACAAGTGTACTGACACTAGCCTAGGAGTAGAGCTGATTGGCATCTTTGGGGGAAAAATGGTCAGATTCCCAATTTGTCAAAACCAAAGCTGTCTGTGAAACATGGTTGAATTTCCCAACTCAAAAAAAAGGCAGAGAAAAGGTTTCAAAGTGGTCAAAACGTGGCATTTTTAAAAAGTGAAAAATTCTGGTTTTCTAGTTCAAAGTGAATTTGTTTAGAAATTTAAGGGTAATTAGCCTAAAAGGGGGATTTTTAAAAAGGAAAAAGAGTCAAAATTGAAATGAAACATTTTGGAAGTTTCTTAATGAAACCTATCAAGGCACCATGTACACAAGTCCTGATAAGAAACGGGGGATAAAGCTGGGATTTTTTTGTAGGATCCTAGGGGAGTTGGACACCCAAAACACAGTTTTAATGAGAATCAGGTGCCTAATGCCCTTAGGGGCTGCCCATACATTTCATAACACATTTCTGGGCGAGTTTCAAGTCCCACCCACCCCCTTGTAAGACAAAGAAACAAAAAATAAAGGACACCCCTCCACCATGTGTTACATAGTTTATGGACAGCCCTTTAGGTTCCTTTGAAAATCCCCTTCTCAAGCGGTTTCCCCACGCCGCCACTGATTGAAAATCAGAATTTCTGTCCCAAGGGAAATTCTGATATTTCAACATCACTTCTCAGCCCTGGGGCAGCTCTGGCCAACGCCTCCTGCTGGACACTCACCAGGCAACTGCGTTTGGGTCCCTGCAGCTGCTTTCAGCTCCCTGAGTCTGTGCAGTGCCCAGGCACTGCCTCTAGCTCAGAGCAACCTGCAGGGAGCGGATCCTCAGTCTAGTACCTTCTTCCAAGGGCTGAGAGCCTGCAGTCCAATTGCTTCGTCCCTGAGCGTAGGGCAGCTCCCAGAGACTCCCCAGTTGCTTAGGTCCACCCTTTTCCGGTGGAGAGTTCACCTCTCCAGGGGCATGTGATCCCTGAAGCACACAGACCCAGGCTTTGAAAAAGGGGATTCTAACCCAAACCCACAGCCTTACTCACAGCCAGCGCTGCAGAGACCATCTGGAAAACACCAGCTGGCTGACCAACATCCCGCCCCCGCTCAGCTCACCTTTCCTTCGGGAGGCCGTGCGGGCCCATCTGTGTGCAGTGATGCAGAGTTCCCCACCTCAGCAGGCAGCTCCCCAGCCTTGAGCAGGTGTGGTGGTGAAATGGCCAGGGAAAGAGATTAGTGTTGCTCCTTTCCTCTTATAAAGGGTTTGTTCTCTGTCATGTAACCCCCTGATCAGCCTTGTGAGGTGATCAAAGTCCCCCACCAGGGGATCCTTTGCTTGGATCCCAGACCACCTGCCAGAACCACTTTTCTTGATTGGGCCACCTTCTTTTGCATCTCTATTGTACTGCCCAGTAGACTATTCATAGGTCAGCAAGTCTTGATAGTCCCTTAGCCCAACACAGACATGGCTACATGACACACACACAGCCCATTGATTACCTATTACCTGCTCCCAGTGAGTGTCTCTGAAATAAGTCATGTAACAAGCAGCACAAGTTTAAACAGGTAAACTGAGTCCCACACAATGCAGAAAAATTCCATGTTTTACACAGTCCCAAAGTAGGATGAAATATCAAAATACTGAAGTTTTTCATGGAACAAAAATTCTGAAAAATTTCAATTCAGAAAATTCAAGATATTTTATTTCAGCTCAGTTGACACTGAATTACATCTGCCAGAGCCACCAGTGTGCTTCATAGGAGTTGTAGTTCAGGTGTCTCATGACCCCATTCTTCTCTATGGGCTGGGCTACTCATCCAGACTACATCACTCACAATGCATCACAGCCTCCTATGATGCATCCTAACAGTTCAGCCAGAAATGAGACCATGATGCTTCATGGGAGATGTAGTCCAGCCAGGAAGTCCAGCCCATAGGGGAATGAAGTACCCAAATTACAACTCCCAGGAGACACCAAGGAAGCTCAGGTGGACACAACTCAGTGTCAAAACAACTTGAAACCAAACATTTAGTTTCAATTTTTCAGAGGCAAAACCAAAAAAAAAAAAAAAAAATTAGCAAATCAAAATGTTTCACCAGAACATTTTGATTTTGCAGAATCTAGATTTTCCATCGGAAAAATATTTTCATGGAAGATTCCCAACCATTTGTACCTGGCTCTAATGTCTAATTTGTGAAAAACTAGCAAAGTGTCACCTTTGTGTGCTAATATTTTATTTGAACCTGTTCAAGTTTTCAAAGGTCAAATGCTTTGGAAATAAATTACCATCACAATCATTTTCAAAAACCGATCAGTTCTACTACTTTCTACACAACACAGGCCAGATTCTGATCTCAGTTACTCTTCTGTATATCCTGAGTCACTCTATTACTTAGTTTGGTTCGTTTTATATGAAATAGTGAATTCATCATCCTGCCACATAAGCTATTGAAAGACCAAGAGGCAGAGCTGGTCAAATTATTCATTGCAAATCATACCAACTGTGAATATAGCAGTTTTACAAATCATGTCCTAATCCTGATTTCTGCAAATGAATCTTTTTATCATAAGCATTGAATGCAATGCATTTACGTGAGAATTATCCATGAACCGTTTGCTTTTGATCAATGCTGTTTACTTTTGTGACTTATGATATGTGACTTGTTGACTGTCATATGATATTTTTTCTGCTCCTTGATAGGATGAGTGAAAATTTCTTTACAGGCGAACAATTGTTAAGAAACAGAGAATTATGACTAACCCTTGTTCCTACAGATAGCGAGCAGCAGGAAAGCCATGCACCGCCTAACTCTTATTTTGAAGGCTTAAGAGGGGCTTAAGTAATGCACTTGTACTAGCCTTTTGCACAAGGGTGATTTGCAACCACAAAGGACAGCCATTGGCTAACAATGTGTGGGAACAAACGCACCTTTGCATGAATGTTTAGGAACAGTGACCAGCGAAGGGCACACGCTTGGTCGAATCAAAGCACTGTACGGGATTGGAATGAACGTTGGCATGAGTTGCTTTTGTGTTCTTCATGCGGCTCTGTTCAGAGGAGCAGCTGTAGAGCCAAAATTCAATCCCTTTAAGACTATGCACCTTAGTCTCCAGGAAACATCAGAGACTCTGGGGGAAATTCACTGAAGTCAATGGGAGTTTTGCCATTGACTTTAATGTGGCCAGGTTTCACCCTCTGATTGTGTAGAAAGAATGCTGGTCTCTGTGAGCCCAGAACTGCAAAGCACTTCAACACAGGCTGAAGTTTAAGCCTGCGAGTAGTCCCTTGAAAGTCAACGGGTACAGAATCAGGGCCAGGATGCTGCCTGCGGTGAAGTAATTGGCAACCCTCCCACTGATTTCAGTGGTGCAGGAGGTGGGCTTAATTAAAAGTATGTCCTTCGTTAATGCAGGTGAAGACAATATACACTAATGACTAAATCAGCACTGTTAGCTGCTAGATTGACTTTGATAACTACTGGATCTAACTACTATATCCACTATGTGGAGATTCCAACTGTCAATTAGTTGCACATGCCACAATGGGGTCAGCCTGGTGTAGGATCTTATAATCATGCCTTGCAAGTCACTAATTTACAGAAATAAGGTACAGATTTCAGTGGTGAATTCAATCAGCCTCCTTATCTAACACAATGAGTATGATTTATGGCTGTTTTATGCAGATAACCTTCACCCTTCATCATCACAGCCAGAGAGCAAGCATGTCAAATGCCACAAACGCTCTTTATTCACACTGCATCCTGCATCAACCAGACTTTCAGGCCTACTGCTTCCACTCCCAGACGGAACGGAAGGAAGTAAAGGGCATTGGCCATATCAGACCCTGACACTTATTGCCTTTTGTACTCTGCTACTGCTTTAGCCAGCCTTTAAAGTTATGGTGGGTTGTTTTTTGTTTGTTTGTTTTAAAAGGGATGCTGACAAATTCCAATTTGACCCAAAATTCAGATCTGGGAAAACGAGCTTTTACAACACCTCGGAACAACAGACATTTTTCCGTGTGTGTGATCTTTTTTAATCCCAATGAAAATAGTTGCTTTTAAATAAATAAATACTTACCTGCACCAACCTATTGCAGCTCTGAGGGAACCTGTAAGGGGCTGACTAAAAACCAAAGTGAAATGGACTCCATCGATCTTCATCGACCGAAGTGAAGTGCAAAAATGAAACAAGCAGTCAATGGGGTAAAAAGGAAAGAGGGATTTCAGTTTTTAATAGTTAAAGGTCTTAATAGTCACACAGTTAAAAAAAAAGAGTTTAAAACCACACACAATAGATAGGGCCAAATCCTCAACTGAAATCAACAGAATTACGCTGATTTACACAAGCCCATATTTTTTAAGCTGAGTGCCCCTTTAATGGCAAAATTCCATGTACTTCGTTCTCTATGTTATGCAGGTCAGATTTTGCCATCCTAGTCCAATAGACACTCTCCCAGGGCAGAAATTGGCACCAAAATGATCTAAAAATAATGCAAATAGAATCATAAAATCATAGAAGATTAGGATTGGAAGAGACCTCAGGAGGTCAAAGCAGGACCAATCCCCAACTAAATCATCCCAGCCAGGGCTTTGTCAAGCTGGACCTTAAAAACCTCTAAGGATGGAGATTTCACCACCTCCCTAGGTAACCCATTCCAGTGCTTCACCACCCTCCTAGTGAAATAGTGTTTCCTAATACTTATTATAATAAAGTGGAATCGCAACAGTGTAAGAAAAGGTAACTATGTGGATGACTGTCGCCACAGCTGGGTCCTGCAGACACAAATGCCAGCTCTAATAAAGGGGTCTGGAATTTGACCTCTAGGAGAACCACTGCCAGACTCACCCTCATTACAGCCCTGTGGCTGAGAGCCAGGGTGGTTTTGCTGAGGCTAAATGGAGAATAATACAGAGCCCCATGCCAGCCACTCGTGCCCATGTTTCAGGGAGTTTGGGGCAGAGCAGCCAATCAGAGAAGAACTGGACTGACTCCTCAGTGTTCCGTAGGGGACTTCTGCCTCAGAGCTAAAGAACTGGCGTTCCCAGCCTGGGTCACTAAGGTGGGTCTCCACGGGATTTAAAATAAGTGTTTCTGTAAAGAGGAATTGGTTTCTAGCATGAGTAATATTCTTCAGGGGGTGGATTCTGCTGCCCCTCCTCCAGCGTTTCTGATTCAAAGGGGCTACTCACAGAGTAAGCTGCTACTTTAGGACGGCAGTATCAAACCACAGCTATATTAAGATTTGACTGTTGATCTCATTTGTTTATTGTTTTGGTGTCCCCATTATCTGCAGCGCATAAAAGGGATTTTATCTGATATTTCCGGGTTTGCAGGTAGGCTGCTGTTGGCCGGCTACAAAGTTACAGCCTCATCCTGTTACCCGCTGAGCACCTACTCAGAGTCATCCACCCCACACAGCCCTTTTCAGGAGGCACTCAGTACCTCTCAGGATCACGTCCCTGTTTGCTCTGGGTTTACTCGTAACAAAGTGTTTCCTGTCGGATGCGCCGTAAAAAATTATCCCATTGTCAACAGCTGTGGGTTTCGGCAAGGCAGAAATCCCAGGCCTGGGTAATTTATTCTGCCCTTTGGATTTCCAATCTAGAGGACAGAACAAATACAAAGCTTCTATGACCTTACGGCATTTTCAAAATGTCACATCCATAGGTAGCTGATTTTGCCGTGTCTTTTGTCCAAGGCACATTTGTCGACTTGTGATACTGCTAGGTACCAGCTGAGCTTTTGTCAGTCTCGGCCTGAGTTATAGTTAGAGGTCTGGGGCCGGATCCTCAGCTGGTGCAAATTAGCATAGCTCCAGTGAAGTTGATGTCAGCTGAGGATCTGGCCAAATGCATTCAGATCTGTGGTCCTTTCATGTACAGCTTGGGAAAGCTGTAAGATAGGTAACCAAAATACAAAGAGAATGTACAGATGCCAGCGTGTCAGGCAATGCTCAGATATTTCTCTGTCAGAAAGAAAGAAAGAAAATGTCTTCACTACCGGCCGGATCGGCGGGCAGCGATCGATCCAAACGGGGATTGATTTATCGCGTCTGGTCTAGACGCAATAAATCGACTCCCAAGCGCTCTCCCGTCGACTCCTGTACTCCAGCTCGGCAAGCAGTGCAGGCAGAATCGACGGGGGAGTGGCAGCAGTCGACTCACCATAGTGAAGACACCACGGTAAGTCGATCTAAGTACGTCGACTTCAGCTACGTTATTCACGTAGCTGAAGTTGCATAACTTAGATTGACCCCTTCCCCCAGTGTAGACCAGGAGAGAGAGAGAGATCATGTCTTCAGGTGTAGGGTGACCAGACAACAAGTATGAAAAATCGGGACAGGGGGTGGGGGGTAATAGGCGCCTATATAACACAAAGCCCCAAATATCAGGACTCTCCCTATCAAATCGGGACATCTGGTCACCCTACTTCAGGCATGCAGTCTTGTTGAGTAAAACTTTGGTCCTAGTCTCAAACTTGCAAAGAATTACTCCTGAGAGTAGGGCTTACCAGACAATGGAGTTAGACCGGCACTACGCTTGGCAGTAGATGTTTGCAGATTCAGGTTACTTCTTATTGTTATTATTTATTGGTATGGCCGTCTCATCCAGAGACCCCAGCCCCATTGTGCTAGGCGCTGTACAAACACCTAACAGAAAGGTGATCCTTGCCTCAAATAGCAGGTTACATGTGTGTAATTCCCATTGTTGTCACTGGGAGTTCTGCAGGAAGGGGGCTTATAGGCTTTTACTGGGGTAGCCCATTAAATGCAATACAGCTTAATTATGCTGTAGATCTTCTTAAAATTATTACCTCAATGCTTAAAAGGACATAATCAGTTAATGTGATTGTAGGGGAATATGTCTCCATATTGCACTGTGATATGTACAATCAGGCAGGAAAGCAGATGAAAAGAAACAAAAACATCTGAAATCACACGTATTTCCAGAATCTCTGGGTGCAGGATAATATTTTTGTGTCTGTTTGTGATGGGGCGTCTGCCCCACACTGGTGGAGAAAGGGTTAAAAGCAGCCTTGGGGAGGCTGGGCAGCAGACAGCCAATCAGTGAGGGGCTGCAAGGAGCAGCCAATCAGGGCAGAGCAGGCCTATATATAAAGAGAGCTGCAGAGCAGCTGAGTCACTTCCCTCTTGGGAGCCCAAGGAGGAAGGACTGGGTCCCTGAAGGGCAGAGGGAACCACCAGCCCCCTGGACAGGGCAGTGCTGGGCTGGGTCATGGGTACGAGAGGGAGCCCCAGCCTGACTGGCTGAAAGACTGAAGCCCGGATACAGGGGCAGAGAAGGTGCTAGGACTATGGGGAAGTGGTCCAGGGAAACGGACAGTGGGAGTTGTAGGAGACGCAGCGCGTGGTTGCTGCTTAGAGGGTCCCTGGGTCGGGACCTGGAGTAGTGGGCAGGCCTGGGTCTCCCCGCCCCCCACTTGCCACTGAGGGGAGTGGCCACTGAAGAGCTGCAGTTTGCCACTGAGGCAGTGGCTAGAACCTTGGGCTGCAGTTGGCCACGGAGGCGAGTGGCTGGCCAGTGGACTGCTGCTCCCCCGGAAGGGCGGGAGAACGGAATGGGGCACGGCCGGAGGGCTGTGTCCTGAAGAGGACACCGCGATCCTTGAGGCGACGCAGGTCCAGAGCAGAAGTGACGGCGGCGAGACACCTCTGGAGGAGGACGCTCTGCAAAAAGACTGAGCTAATTCCCAGAACGACCAGCAGGTGGCACCACAGTGGTGAGGCGGGACCGTTACACTTTTCTATTGATCTAACCAAAACTGGGAAGGATTTCCCCCCTCCAAGCCAGGAGAAATTTGTTTCTCACAGCAAACCCCTATTAGGCAAGACAGAAAAGGAAGAATGCTCCAGCGGCTAGAGTAGTAGCCTGGGACTTTGGGACACCAAGGTGTAATTCCCTGCTCTGACACTGATTTCTTGTGTGACCTTGGGCAAGTCACTTCATCTCCTGTGCCTCAGTTCCCCATCCCCAAATGGAGAGAACAGCCCTGCCCTGCTTCCCAGGTGTTTTGTGAGGGTAAAGCGCTCAGATACTGCCATGATGGGCACCAGGGAAGTACCTAAGAATGCATGAATTATCTACACAACACATGAAAGACTATGTCACGAACTGCAGCCTGACAAGTCTCGTGTGTATCTCCAGAGCCCCAATCCAGCCTCAGCAGCAGTATGAAATAAAACAGACAGCTTCTTATTCCTCCTGTCCAGCCTGGCACTGGGGAAATTCCAGTTAGATCCAAACTGTGTTGGAACAGGAGTGAGATCAGAAGCAATTGAAGCCAATTTCAAAGGGATCAATAATTTTCTCCTTCTCCCCTTCCCTGACCTACCATGAGCAGAGTTAATCCAGGAGCCCATTGTTCCTGGAAGTTAGAGTCAGGGCCGGCTTTGGCTTTTTTGCTGCCCCAAGCAAAAAAAAAAACTG
>NW_020699449.1:16135949-16179186 GCF_002925995.2 Terrapene triunguis | reverse complement strand
GGGGGGGCGGCCAGGGCTTCAGCGGGGCGCTCGCCATGTGGCCCCGACCGCTGCGCCGCCTGCCAGGAGGGCTCCATGCCGCTCCGGTCGGCTGGGAGGGAAGGACATGTGCTGCCCTGCCGGGCTTGCTGCAGACCTGACACCAGCTGGGGCAGACTGAGCGCGCAGCTCACTCCCAGCAGGGCGTTCCCCTCCTCCGCCCCCTATAAGGCGGCCGGATCGGCAAACACAAACACAAAACCACAGTGGCTGTGGCGCCCTAGGATTGGGCGGAATGCCGCCCCGTAGAATCTGCCGCCCCAAGCACGAGCTTGCTCAGCTGGTGCCTGGAGCCAGCCCTGGTTAGAGTGGATCTGTCTTGTTTTGCTTCTGTTAGGAAGGTTCGTCCTATGCATTCAGAAGTTCTGCTTTATTCCTCTGTGGGAATGTGACCTAAGCTTCGGATGCCAATGCTCACAGCAGTGCCCAGAGGAAATGTCTCCTTGGTGCTGGGTAATGGACCAGCAAATCCCATGTGTACTCAGACTGCGGAGAGCTGGAAAAGTGAGCGCTCTGTGTGTTCCACGGGCTGGGCTGGAGCAGACGCAGGAAGGCATTGACAAATACGCTGCTATGAGAAGCAGCAGCACAATTTACTTCCTTAACAGGCTGGCCCTCGCGCCGGTGGATGCTCCCCGTGCAAGAACCAGGGGAGCAGCATTTGCTCCCAGATCTTTGCATTTGGTTTCCCAGCTGAAATTGACTATATCTAATCTGTCACTGCATCTAACATCCTACACTCCAATGCGCTATACAAACATCAATACGGTATACATAGGCTGGGAAGGATTAGATCTCCATCAGTAAACGTGGGTAACGTCGATTTCACCGTACACACACACAAAGCATATTCCCATGGAGGATCACTGAAATGTACAGACCGGCAAAGTATGAACAATGCTGCTTGAGAACTGAGCGAAGGAGATTTGATTTGTATATTTTGACCCTGCAATTTGGACACTTTGTGTTTTAACGATTCCAAAAGCTTTAGCTCTATGACTCTTAACATCTACTGTTATTAAATATTTATCGGCTGACCTCCCCATTGTTTGATACGCCCCCCCATAAGTTCCCACACCTGTGGGCATTCAAATCAATCAAAAATGAAAAACAAACATCAGTATTAACTGTCAAAGTTATTAAAAAAAAAAAAAGTCAAATTCCACCCAGCATAAGTATAATATATCTGCCTGTCTGCGGCATATGGGAGGCAAAGGGGTTTTCAGTGGGAGTTGGGGCTATGTACATTATGACAGCCACCGGAGAATTAGGCAGCTCATCACAAAGGATTGCAGAGAAATATTTTATACAGAGTGGGGAGGGGCGGGGGAATCTGAATACCTTAGCCTAAAAAGGAAGGCTGGACTGGTGGTTAGGGCACCAGGGTAGGACCTAGGAAACTGACATTCAGTTCCCTGCTTTGGCGGAGACTCACTATGTGACCTGCACCTCAGTTACCCATCTGTAAAGTGGGGGTAATAGCACGGCCCTCTCTCAGGGGCAGGACTGCTCCAGTTTTTTTGCTGCCCCAAGCGGCGAAAAAAAGAAAAGAAAAACCCGATTTAGCTGCCGCCGAAGAGGAAGAGAGGGACCGAAGGACCCGCTGCCGAATTGCCACTGCAGACTGGGACATGCTGCCCCAATAACGGATGGACTGCCGCCCCTTTCTATTGGCCGCCCCAGGCACCTGCTTCCTTCGCCGGGGGCATGGGAGGTAGCCTATGGTTTCTCTTTCCTCCCTTGTGACCTAGCAGCTAGGGCACTAGCCTGGGACCAGCAGACTTGGCTTCTAATCCCAGCTCTACCACTGGGTGACTTCAGGCAAGTCACGTCCCTTCCCTGTGCCTCAGTTTCCCCTACTGTAAAACAGGAATAATATGCCAACCTCCTTTATAAAGCACTTTGAGACCTGCTGGTGATAAAATGTAGGGATTATTACATTAGCTGTTGCCTAGGGGTCACAGAACACCTACCACTCACAGTCTGTTTTAAAAAATACATACACTGCTGTTATTTTTCATACACGTTGTCAAAGCAGTTTGAAAATAACATGCTGGTAATTCATACACAGGGCTTGGTAGAAACTACATGCATCAAAAAGTATAAATGCAACGTGATCAGAGCGTAACAAATGCAGATTCCCCTAAACGGCATACAATCCAGAGGATGTTTGCTGCAGTTCGTTACCATGCAGGTCTGAATTTCAAATCCCCAATGTTCAGAAGGTTTCAAAATTACTTGGCAAAACACACTTGAAATCATGGCCAATTCACCATCACATGTAGGGTTCACACACACAAATCAAAACCTGGCCAATTCAACGGAGTTTTGCTTTGAGATTGTGAGTTCATTCAAACTTAAACCTTGAAGCAAAGCTCGTGGGTGAAAATCCACGTAGCTCAAACCAGAAAGTGCTCATCTGATCGACTGTCTAGCAAAACAGCCAAACCTCCCAGAACTAGGACGCTCCTCTGAGTTACTTCATCATGGGAATAAAAACACTCTGGGAGAGTGTATAATGGAGGAAGTGCGAAATCTCCCTCTTAACCCGGGTGTTCCCATTTGTTACTAAACTGATGTAAGACGGCATCACCCAGAAGTGACACCGCGAAATGCCTGTCAGTACTGAGGCTGCAGTATATGCTCTAATTAAGAGACTGGCAGTGTTTTGATGTGAAATCAGCTACAGACTTACTTACACCGTTTCGCCTGCCTTTACATTTCTATAAAAAAATGTTTCTACAGCCTGGATGCACAGAAGACAGCAGCACAACACGCTGGAGCCAGATGCTCAGCTGATGTAAATCAGTATTGCCCCATGGACTCGACCAGAGTGAAGTCAATGGAGCTATGCCGACTTACATGGGTGGAGGTCCTGGTCCCATATGATATTTAAAGCAGGTCCGTTTTGTTCCATTGTTTGCTGCTGACCATAAATAGTGGATAGAGGAAAAAGAGATTTAAGGGTACTAGGATTTTTAACTCCTGCAAAGTCACCTGTGTGGCGTGGGCCAGGAGGAGACAGGTGAGATGTGCGTTCAGGATGTCCATGGAGCGCAAGAGATGCCAAAGGATTTGGGAAATGTTTAGAAGCTGAATATTAGGCAGTGGCTCGGATTTATGTTGCCACGGTCAAGATTTGCAAAAATAGGGCCCTAAAGTTGGCTCCTCCATCCAGATTTGGGCACCTATATTAGCGTCCTGCTTTTCAGAAGCGCTGAGCACCCAGAGGCTCCCAGGAAGTCAACGGGAGCTGCTGATCCTACAGCACTAGCTTTAGTCACCCCTTTGTAAGGGACTCAGGACCAGTGTGAGGCGAACGAATCTACAGGTAGAAGTTTGACTGGAATATTCTTCTTTTGTATGGGTCAGCTCCTGATCCAGCAAAGCATTTAAGCACTTGCTTAATTTAAAGCACATGAATAGTCCCATTGCCTTCAGGGCTTAAAGTTAAGGGCTCCCGTAGAATCGGGGCCAATATGCGGAAACCTGGTGGCACATAATGACAAATGGGTTCAGACCAGAGCTCCAGGGAAGTCTTCCTTTTCGGACGATCAGCCAGCTCCACACGCATCGAGATCTTCCTGGCTTCCGCCTCCCTGCCACTTCCCTGAGCACACCTGTCAGGGGGCTGGTGAAGAAGAGCGAGCTTCATTACCAAGCTACAGAGTATGCCACCCAGCCGACAGCCAGCCCAACTGCCAAAAGATTATTTGTTTCTTTTCCCTTTGAAGCGTGTTTGAGGCAAGGCTGACAGACAGCGACTCAGTCAGACAGGCGGGGAGATGAGAGGGGTGGAGAAACAGCCAGTAACAGCCAAATAGCCCTTTGAAGTGCCTTCCTTTCTGTTTTTTTTTTTTCCCAAAAAACTATTTCAAATGAAAATGACAGAGAGAGAGAGAGAGAGAGAGAGAGGGGATGGGGACAGAATGCTTTGAAAGTTCCTGGGTAAAACCTTCCCAGCTGTAACACCCTTGATTTCATTGCCAGCACTAATGGGACAGTTTGTATATTATCTGATTCACTCTGTATGACCCCCCCCCCCAACCAAATTTCTGATTACCCAATTAAATATCAAATCTAACTCTGTGCAGCCCATGGGCGTGAGTTTAGCAAATTGGTTTGAAGCACAGTAAGGAGGAACGCGGGTCCTGGCAGGCTGCCCCAGAGAAAACACTCCGCTCTCTCAGGTGGGCCAGTTTGGATAGGAAATACTGTTGTCAAGGAAAGTAAGGGACGAAGGGCCAGTGCGCTGCCGCTTCACGGAGCTCTGATCCAGCCAAGCAACGACTCCAGCGGGGCCGAAGCACAAGCTTAAAGTTAAACATGGGTCAGAGAGTCATCATTAAGGCCAGAAGAGACCATCAGATTGTCCATTCTGACCTCCTGTATGTCATAGGCCACCAACAGCCCCAGCCCCCACACACCAACCCAGCAACTGAAATGAGACCAAAGTATCACAGCCCACAGGAGACTGGACTGTTATTTGCCACAGGCAGAGACCAGGACGGCGCAAAGTGTGCGAGTGCCTGAAGCCCCCTCAATGGCAGGGAAATAATTAGGTGAGATCTACACAGATAATCCTGGCTGCAGGGGAAGATGAAAACCCCCCAAGGTCCCTGTTTCATAAGCTCAGTAGGGTCAGGCAGGATCTGTGCCTGAATGGAAAAATCTGTAATGGTCAGTTTCTAACATCCCTATTACCCTTGCTGGCTACCGTCCTCCAAAGTAGCCCCATTGATTTCCATGGGACTACTTGGTGCTATTCAACATGGGCGTCAGAATGTGGCCGGCAGGAGTCTCAGAAGAGTCACTGCTAAGAAGGAATCGGCTCTAAGAGAAACACGGGCTTGTGACAAGCAGGATGCACCCACTGTTGTTGCTTTTCCACCTGCTGTCACATAGAGCCAGAGTCTAGCAGCCAGTTATTCTTCATCTAGAGCAGTGGTTCTCCAACTGATTTGATCGTGCCCCCCTTATTTGTGCCCTCCTCCCCGAGGCACCCAGCAGCAGCGGCTGCTCTCCAGCCACCCAGCTCTGAAGGCAGAACAGAGGGTGGTGGCTGCTGGCTGGGTGCCCAGCTCTGAAGGCAACGCTGCTGCCAGCAGCAGTGTAGAAGGGTGGCAATAGCATGCCACCCTTACTTCCCTGCTGCTGCTGGTGGCAGTGCTGCCTTCAGAGCTGGGCACCCGGCCAGCAGCTGCTGCTCTCTGGCTGCCCAGCTTTGACTGTGCACAGTCCATTTTTTTCCCATTAAGCATCTCATGCCCCATCCCAAAACACATTCTGCACCCCCCAGCTGGCAAACATCTGACCTAGAGTAACACCTTAGTCCACATGATACCCAATGGTGGGCGCCATAGCAGTACTGGAGCTACTTTGACATAACAGCAGGAGTGGTACCCACTCCACATCTTATTCCCAGCAGTTCTGGCATGACTATCACATAGCAAACTGCTCTGGAAATGAACTTCAGCACTAGCCTATCACATGCCACTCTAGCAGGAAAGAGGGGTCAGACTCCCGGCACATCAGTCATAGAATATCAGGGTTGAAAGGGACCTCAGGAGGTCATCTAGTCCAACCCCCTGCTCAAAGCAGGACCAATTCCCAACTAAATCATCCCTGCTCCTACTTCAGATACATAGGCTTGGGGAGAGGGAGGGGCTTTTTTTGAAATTCTCTGATCCAAAGCAATATAAAATTCAAGAGATGAGACACACTTGAAGGCCAGCTACCATTAGCATGGTGTTTGGAGGAAGAGCTGTGCGGTTGATGAAATATACCATCTCATCCGCTAAGGGGGTGATAGGAGAGGTGTTTTTCCAGGATATTTCATTTCCTCATTGCCTCCTTCTGGCTGCTGTAGCAGAAGCCTTGTGGGTATTTCAGTTCCACAAAGCGTCATAATTATGGGCGAGATTTTGAAAGGCAAAAAGAGCAGGAAGGTGCCCAGATCCCATTGGGGGTCAGTAGGAGCTGGACGCCTTGCTCCCTTTGGCCTTGGAAAATCATTCCAAGGTAAGTGTCTTCTTTCTCTTTCTTTTCCTGCTGTCCCTCTGCCTCATACACATTGTGCTACTGTGTGTGTGTGTGTGTGTGTGTGTGTGTGTGTGTGTGTGTGTGTGTGTGTAAGTAAAAATAGTGATTTGGTGCTTTCAACCCCAAAGCAAAGTCGACTGACTTGTAACCCTGGCCACGCCGGGAAGCAGAAATAACCTGCCGTGTCGCCAGAGCACCTTATAGACTAACAGACGTATTGGAGCATAAGCTTTCGTGGGTGAATATCCACTTCGTCATGCGTCTGATGAAGTGGGTATTCACCCACGAAAGCTTATGCTCCAATACGTCTGTTAGTCTATAAGGTGCCACAGGACTCTGTCGCTTTTTACAGATCCAGACTAACACGGTTACCCCCCAGATCTTAGTCAATGATGACTTTCAGCAGTGCTTCTCTAATCGGTTCTACCCGAACCAACACAGTCCGGCACTGACAAAATCTGCTGTACTATGAAAGCCAAGTGACATCAATACGCTAAAGGCGAGTAATCGCCAGGGTGACCACCACAATAAAGTATGAACCCTTCACCAGCCAAATAAAGGTGCCTGGCAGGACAGAACAACTCCCCAAAGAGAGACCAGAGGAGAATGGCACTTACTGATCTTTGTTTTCTGTTCCCAGTCGCAGGAAAATGCCATTCAAAATGGATGCACACAAAGGGCCAGGAATGATTTATACTCAGCTAGCAGAAATCAACGCCAATAGATATTCGCCCGTTTACACCAGCGGAGGATCTGGTGCACTGAGACTTGCCTTTAGTTGCATTAAACTCTAGCTGCGTCCAATCACCTGTTTTATTCCTGTTTGAAGCTAAGCTTCAGCCAAGCAACTTAGGGAAATGGACACATCACAGTCATTTTATATGCTGAACAGGTGTGGAGCATAGGACAGAGCTGGCACAGGGCCTCATTTGGCTGTTTAGGAAACAAAATTGTGGATTTAATTTGATCCAGCAGAGAATTTCCTCTTTAATTTGCTTCCTGCCACATTACATTTTCTGGACGGAGGCTCAACCACCATCACAGCTTTGCAGCCCATAGTTTTACGCAATATCATTAGCACCTCCTGCCCTCACCAAAATGATAGCTCTTCCCTATTCATAAGGCACAGAACTAAGGTTTCAATGCTGGGATCCTAAATGGGAAGTCAGTGGGAGATGTTAACTGCTTAGATGTTTTGGGCTGGCTTGTTTTTCTAAATCTGGTCACTTATTTGAACACCCAAGTATGGATTTAGGAGCCTAACTTTAGGCACCTATTTTTGAAAATTATGGCCTAATTCAATAAGAGCCTTGAAATACCTTCCCAATGGTTTTCGGAGACATGGTACAAAAAAAGGCATTATCAGACATGAATTGTGTGTTTCCTACAGCCCTGCAGTAAGGAAAAGAGCCATTTGGAGCTGCTCTCAGCAGCTTAAGTGTATGCAGGTCAGAAGTTAGCAGCCAAATTAACTTGCACACCCCGGTAACATGTAAAAACATCCCACAAGATGGAGCATTATTTTGATTCTCAGAGCAATTCTACAAAGAGACCAGCTAAAGTAAAAATTAGCTAGTGACCAGCCTGGTGAGGACACTAAGTCTCTGGGCACTGTATCTCTGTACTTGCACATCACATAACAAGGCACAGTCCTATTTTATGTACTGCACATGCTAAATCTGGCATAGCCTTCCACCAAGATCCCTGAATTCAGTGCTCACCGGCCTTTTGAAAGCTGAGTCCCCGCTTCTGGAAAATGAAACCAATTGTGCCCTCTCTTCCCCATCTCCCCCCCTGCAACCACCTGGAGTTGTTAAAGACCAACCCATCCTAATGTATACACTTCATATGCTCCCTAACCTAGTCCTTCATGCCCTCCCAAGGGTAAAGAACACACACTTTGGATGTAGAACTTCATAATATGATCCTTCCTCTTCTTTCTTATGTGCTTGGATAAGCAGTCAAAGAGTTGGAACATAAGAATGGCCACACTGGATCAAACCAAAAGTCCATCTAGCCTGGTATCCTGTCTTCCAACAGTTGCCAATGCAGGGTGCCCCAGAGGGAATGAACAGAACAGGTAATCATCAAGTGATCCATCCCGTCACCCATTCCCAGCTTCTGCTAATGTTAAATGCTAAATGTTAGCATTTAAACTACCAGCATTGGCATCTGAGTTGAACCCACTGAAATGAACAGAGCAGTTCACACCATAGAGCTACTGTTTCAGGCTCTGTGCAAACTCAGGCAGACATCACTGCCTTGGTTACATGAGGATCGCATTATGAAGGTTTTCTCCACGGCTCTACAAACTAGGAGTGTTTTTAAATGAAAACTGGGAATCTGGAGGATAACAGAGCTCTTTTCCTCCCCACTCCCCCAGCTAATCCTTCCTGTCATAGGGAGATGGGGCATAAAATGGGAAGGGGCCTCCTGGGTCATTGAGTCCAGTCCCCGTCTATCTCAGGCAATCTTGTCATATCATCCCTTCACAAACTTATCAAGCTCCATCTTAAAACTAGTTTGTTTGCCCTCGCTGCTCCTATTGAGAGGCTGTTCCAGAACCTCCTTCCTCTGATGGTTAGAAACCTTCTTCTGATTTCCAGTGTAAGCATATTTCTGGCTAGTTAGTTCCCATTTGTTATTGGGCCAACATTGTCCTTCAGCTTCAATAGCTCTTCACCCTCTCTGGCATGCACCCCCTTGATGTATGTATACAGAACAATCAGATCCCCTCTCAGCATTTGTTTTGCTAGGCTAAAGGAGCCACGCTCTTTGAAGGTATGTCTACACTGCAACATAAGCCCAGGGTTCAAACTCAGGCTCAAGCCTAACCTGTTTTCGGTCTACACACAAATTGCACTAACCAAGGGCTTGGACCCATGGCCCCAAGCCTAAGGGCTTGTCTACACTACCGCGGTAGTTCGACGGCTGGCAATCGAACTTCCGGGTTCGATTTATCGCGTCTGGTGTGGACGCGATAATTCGAACCAGGAAGTGCTCGCCGTCGACTGCGGTACTCCACCTCAGCGAGAGGAGTACCGCGGAGTCGACGGGGGAGCCTGCCTGCCGTGTGTGGACCGCGTCTGAACCGCGGTAAATTCGAACTAAGGTATGTCGACTTCAGCTACGTTATTCACGTAGCTGAAGTTGCGTACCTTAGATCGAATTGGGGTGTTAGTGTAGACCTGGCCTAAGTCAAACTGGGACCTAAGATTCAAGCCCAATTGCTTTGTGATGTAGACGTAGCCCCGCTGGACTCATATCCTGGGAGTCTGTCAAGAGCATTGCACGGTCCCACAGGCCTACATAGACAGTCAGTTTTCCCACACTGCACTAAGAACAAAGGGCTAGAGTGTCCCTAGGAAGTTTGGGATGTGGGGGCTGGACCTGGGCCTGCATTACGCAGCATAGACGCTGGAGCCCTAGGATTCAACAATTCCTCACCTGGGATTACAAATGAGGGTGGATGTTGAAGCCTTAGTTTAACAAGTGCAGTAACCATGGGCTTACTCTGCAGCATAGACAGACGCTGTAAGATTAGCTCACCAGTCCCCTGATCAGCCACCCCCACTCCAGAGGGATGGGCCCCCTACTTCCTTAATAGCTGTGGCAGTAGCTCCGTACAGTGCAGTGGAGTGTGTGTGTGGCCTGAAGAAGCTAAAGGGAGACCGAGCAGATGGAAACAGCTTAGAGAGACCATGCTGTAATGGGGCAGCACCCACCTCTCACACACAGCCCCTTCTGGTTGGCTGTTTCTGTGGTCTTTAGATTATGGTGACCCCTCAGTGGTTTCTCAGGCGGTTTTTCAGTGACTCAGCCCGCCATCTTCTGCACGTGAAACAGAACAAACCTCTTCCAGGGTATATCATTTTAAAACTTATCCTGGCCCTGGTATGGAGCCATACCCCCAAGGCTTCCTTCCTGCAGCCCTCCCTGGGCTCAGTCCTTACTCAGTGCCAGCAGCCAGTCTGGAGCTCCTTCTTTGCTTCCCTGGTCCCTGCCCACAGACTGTCTTAAGCTTCAGCAGCCTTCCCAGGGCTCAGTCTTGCTGCTCTGCCAGCTAGCCAGACACCTTGTCCGCCACCCTTCAAGTTCCAGGAAGCAACTGGCTACTGTGCCATTCTGCAGCTTCTTTTATATGGCCCTGCTGGGCTCTGATTGGCTGCTCCCTGCAGCCGCTCTCATTGGCTGCTTCCCCACAACCACTCTAGACCACTTGGAGGACTTCTCTTCTGCTTTCTCTGAGACGGGGTGTGGCAGGACCCTGAGCCCTCCAGCAGGGGGCCTCTGGGCCTAGTCCACCCCGTCACACGTGCCTTGAAGTGTGCAGTGCTGCCATAATACCAGCCGATGGCCCTGAAAGTACAAAAAGAATCATTCCCCATCTCTGCCTTCCTCTGCCAAATTGAAATAACACAGAGACCCACTGCTGCAAATGCCAACTTTCTAAGGATGTTTTGACTGTACACTAGGGCTAAACACAGGGCTGTTGGTTATCACGGTGGCAGTAGGTTTTATATTGCTTATGAAGAGAGAGAGCAGGATGCCATCAAGCCTGCAGCCCATGAAGAAAGAACATACACAGCAGTAATACAGTATAAACACCATTTCAACTGCAAATTCCCAGTGCCCTTTCAAATGGATATGAGGACAATTAGGCTCGAAAATAAAACATATATATTTTATGGACAGCTGAGACAGATGCTATTATCTAAATCCTTGAAAGGAGGAGACAAGTTTCAGGACAACTGTGGGGCTCTGACAGCACCTAACATAGGATAGATCAGATTCCAGTGGTGCTCCAGCGATCGCTCTGTATTCCTTCCCCAAAGCTTTGTTGTTGTTACAGCAGCCCTAATGGTGCCCATTTGCCAGACACTAACAGTTGTAAGGAAAGAATCCAAATGAATGCACTGAGGTTACCTAACTCGCTTCCAATTTAGTGGGCTGAAAACAAAGGGGAACATTTTGCAAACATTTTCAGTTAACAGTGACTCTGACTCAGAGCTGCAGAGACCTGGGCTTGAGTTTCCACTGATTTGCATCTCAGGTAAGCAAATGGGGGAGGGATAGCTCAGTGATTTGAGCATTGGCCTGCTAAACCCAGCATTGTCAGTTCAATCCTTGAGGGGGCTACTTAGGGATTGGGGGCAAAAATCTGTCTGGGGATTGGTCCTGCTTTGAGCAGGGGGTTGGAGTAGGTGACCTCCTGAGGTCTCTTCTATCCCTGATGTTCTATAAAGCCCTTGAAATCACTCAGTTGATTTCAGTAAACTTTGGATCAAGTGTGCAGAATGGGTGTAACATGCAACCAATCAGAACCCTCCAAAAAAAAACCAAAAGCCACCTGGCTTATTTCAAACTGAACCTGATTTTTTCAATTTTTCTCACCGAAACGAAAAACCAAAAACATCAAAAATCATTTGGGTTGAGCAAAACATTTCAACCATTGTTTTGAAACGAAACCATTTCCAAGTGAACCGGTGAAACAAAATGTCAAAATTGTTCATTTCTAAAATGCTGAATTGCTCTATTTTGACTTTAAAAAAAATATATTTCCTCATTTTTATTTAGCCAAAGCTACTCACTAAATTTGACCCAAATTCATGAATAATTTCATTCATCACGAAACTGCATGCTTTGGCAAATATAATACTTGACCCAAAAATGCCACCATTTCCCTTCTGTATATATTTCATGCATGGCCTAGTGGCAGGGCTGCCTAATGAAGAGAACATTGGACTGGGACTCAGGAGACCTAGGTTATTCCTGGCTCAGCAGATTGCTTCCCCGTGCCTCAGTTTCCCCATCTGTAAAATGTGGATCATGACACTGACCTCCTTTGTAAAATGCTTTGAGATCTACTGCTGCAAATTGCTATATAAGAGCTAGGAAGTACTGCAGTGTCATATTGTGAAATAACTCAACAAGCCGCAAGCCATGACTCATTTCCTTATTATGTGATTGGGCCCAATGCAAGCGGCAAATCATCTTGATGTTCCAAATGATTACATTATGCCTAAAGTGTTTAAATAACCTTCCTCCCTCTTTCATAGACTGGGGGCCAGAATGTATTCAGATGCTGTAATTCACCCTCTTGTACATGGCAGGCAGCACAGATCCTGTAAAGGACTTCATTATCACCTTTTGTGTTAGAGAAGAACACACACTTAGTCATAGAAAGAAGCTGCAAATGTTCCCCAGAGCGACAGAGATACATGAGGAAAAGGCATTTTAAAATGTTACATTGTGAAACAGTCTTTCGTGAAAATGATCGAGGTGACTTTACATTGGCAAGGATGCGTCTCGGTCTGAGTGCCGTACTGGTCTTAGTTTGCGACTTCAAGGCTTCAGCTTGAAAGGTAAGATGATGAGTTGATCACAACTTAATTAAGTTGTACTTTAGGTAATGATGACTGGCTTTTCATTGCTTCTTGATTCTTCCAGTGAAGCATGTCTGGCTCCTCAATCTGACTTTACTGGATCAAAAAAGATGTGTGTGTGTGTGTGTGTGTGTATGTGTGTGTACAGATAGGCAGATAAATAGATGGTTAGACAGGTTACAGCTTAGATTGACACCCGTCAGAGGTGGCTTGGTATATATATGTATCTATATGATTCCCTGTTCTGTTCATTCCCTCTGGGGCACCTGACACTGGCCACTGTCAGAAGACAGGATACTGGGCTAGATGGATCTTGGATCTCACCCAGTAGGGCCATTCTTATGTTCTTATGGAATCCTGCCTCAGCATGTGGGGGGATGGACTACATGACCACTGGAGGTCCCTGCCAACCCTGCATTTCTATTATGGGTGTGTATGGGGCTAGAGATACACAATATCCTGGGTAAATCTTATTGAATTAAGTTTAATGCCTTTGGGGTCCATTGTGTTAAAAATGCAGGCTGCCACTCTGAAAATTGTTTGTGTGTTATTATGAGACTGTATAGAACATCTCTAGGAGGAGGAGATACGCAAATACAATTCCTCCAGTTACCAGCTCTTTGAAGCTTTGCCCTGGGCCGGGGGAGAAGGAGGACCTTTTGTCTGCTATGTTAGGACAGTTCAAAGACCCCAGCTGGCTTCTCCGAGGCCCAACAAACAAAGAAAGGACTTTTGAATAAATAGCCGGAGTTGAAGCTGCCTCAGGGCCTTCATTCGGATCCAGCAAAGGAACAGGAACTTCTGTTCAAGGGAGGCCCCAGGCCTTGGATGGACTGATACCCACCAGAGCCCTTGTGGAGATGGGGGGAGGCCCTGAAGCCCTTCTGGAGTGCGGGGGGGGGGGGGGGGGGTGATCACTGGTAAGCTTAGTAGTGTGTGCATTTATTGTTTTAATATGTTTTCTCTGTAATGCGCTTACCTTAAGAATACAATGGGCTTGCTTAGAAAGAGCGGTGGGGCAGCTTGTAACTGTGGGCAATTATGCTGTGATCAGTCTCTGAAGAGAAAGCCAGCAGGCCTGCTTAGGCAGACTCTCTTTGCTGGGAATAACTCAGTGAAGGCAGGGAGCTGCGGCAGCCTGGAGATACCAGCTCTCCACCCAAGAGAGATGACGGCTGGGGAACCGGAAGCCTGAGCGTGGGTGCCCTTGCTGGCCCACAAGGGGGAAATACAGGTGCATTTACCCTGAACATGACAGGTGTGTATGGAGAGAGAGAGAGAGAGGCCAGTGCCATTCAGAGATCTGGTGAGACTGGGGAATGCCAAGGGCTGCATTAAGGTCATACACAGCTCTAGGCACCCCCTACATGGTGTTATGCACCTTTTTTTTTTTTTTAATGTAGCATTAAACTGAAGACCACGACAAAACAGAAAGCTGTTTCCATTCAGAAAAAATCAAAGTTTCATTTTGACTTTTCCTGACTTTGTTCTTTGTTGTTTTTTCCCCCAAAAAAACAAATCCGCAAAACCAATACGAATTCGTGAACTGTTTCAGTGTTGCCAAATCTTCATTTTTCCCCAAAACAAGGTTTAAGCCAAAAAATTCTTGCCCAGCACTAGTCAGGATCCAAAGGTCACAGGCTCAGACCCCTCCCTCCTGGCTCCCGGGACAGAATGATTTTGGAGGGGTCTCATAGATGCCTCCCACTCGTATTTCCCTAAGGTAAGTGATCCAGGCCCCCGCCAGGGAGAAGAGCCTGGAGATTTTCCTGACATTGGGAAGTAAACACGAGGCTCTTCCAGCACTCCATTGACTTCATTTGTGTTAATCCCAATTTACATCACTGGGCACGAGAACAGACTCGAGTCAGAGACAGTTAGCGATGGAGTTTAATAGCATTAACCCTGAATTATATGCCCCATTTACATCCCACACAAACCCGGTTCATCACTCACCATCTGTATTAACCCCGAGACCAGCCCTCCTGTGGCATGCTAACTCACAAAGTAGCAGTTATTCCACTTTGCTCTCCAATTGCCAGTCCCAGTAAACACCTTGATGGCGGTAATGGCAGGGATCAGAAAGCAGGCATGTACTGGTGGAAGAAATGAGCCAGGGGGGCAAAAAGCAATACGAGGAACATTTATCTGGGACTAAGCTGAACTGCGTGGCTTTTTAATCCAACTGGATTTGGTTTTCCCCATCCTCATTCCACGCTCCCCCTAAACGATAAGCCAGCAGACAAAGCAGAACTTGACATTTTAATGAAACGCAGAAGGCAGCTTGGTCGCACTGTATATCATTAACATCCCACTAATAAAATGTCAAGCAGATTCATTCAGGCACCGGGATGCCAGCACACCCCCCCCCCCCAAGAAGTCCATGTTCCTAAAGAGCACAACAGAAAAGGGAGATCCCCCTAATGCTGACACATAAGACGGCTGGGTGAACGGTCTGTGCAGGGCAGCTTGGCAACATGACAGGTTATCACAAGGTGCCCAGAGAGAGCCGCTAGGAGTGAGCTAGAGTTAAATGGAGGACACCAGCAGGCTTGCTCCTCAGTGCTCCAGACATGGCTTTTTAAAACCAAAAGTGAGACGGATTCTCACCAAGGCTCAAATCCTGCCCTCCTTACTCACACACGTAGTGGTATTGCCGTCACTGAGACGACTCCTGTGAGTAAAGAGAGCAGGTGCGACCCACAGACTTAGGGCTTCTCACCCCTTGAAATGCTACAGCTGCACTGCTGTAGACACTCCCTACAGCGGTGGGAGGGGATCCCCCCATCGGTGTAGTTAACCCATTGCCCCACAAGGCAGTAGCTATGTCGACGGAAGAATGCGTCCGTCAATCTGTGTGCACTGGGGGTGAGGTCGGCTTAACTATATTGCTGAGAGTGTGCATTTTTCACACCCCTGAGCGACGTAGCTGGGTCCTCTTAGCTTTTGAGTGTAGACCTGGTCCTTCTTCAGGCTGGACGCTAGACCTGATGTTAAGGCTGATAAAATGAACACGGACATTCTGATTCACTCAGACAATTCTCACACAGCTGCTGCGGAGCTCTTTCTGCGGCTCAGTTCGGGTGCTGGAGCAAAACGCAGAGAGGCAGAGTCCCTTCTGCCAGAGATTTCACTGAAGTGAGAAAAAAGAGACCAGCAGATAATGCCTCTGGGCATTCGGCTGCAGAGAAAGGTCTGAAAGAAATTTGTGAGTGAAATTCCGTACGAAAGCAACAAATAGAGATGCAGGTAAGCATCTTAAACTCGCTACCTGCAGGGGTAACTCTGAAGGCCTTTTGAAATCAAGGGCAGTTGGACTTCAGGGGGCTTCATTCATTTGGATCAGTCCAGGTACAACTATCAGAACCTTCTCCTTCACCGTCTATAAACAACTTGTGATCTGCTTATCGTCAACCACAAAATCAATCACAGCCGATGTCAATCTTATTTAATATTGGCCAGAATAGCTGTATTGTTTTCCCTACCCCTTAACTCCTCCCTGCTAAAGGAACATACACAAAATGGAGTGCTGCTATTTCTCCCACCCTCTTCTTTATGATCACCAAGGAAGCTCATCATCTGTGATTCCCAACATGCCAAAGTTAGGTTCTGGAATCCATGGCTAGTTCTTCAAAGAGCTGGCAAAAACCCAGACCAATCCAGGCTGGGAAACAGGGATTTGGCATTGTATAGCTATAGCTCACCTAGATCTTTTCAGGAGGACAGAGTAAAGACCAAGCAGTGAGACAGTGCACTATGGCTGCACTTAGCTAATCAGGCAATCATTCTTCAAATGAGAAAGAATGGCTAGCCATCATATATTCAGCAGTAAGTATATGTGTTCAGGGTACCAACTTCTGTACGCTGAGAACGTAGCCCAATATGTTGTTTTTACTCTGGTGATGTTATTGTTTATTGGCATTTGTAGTGAGGTAGAGTGGCCTCCCTCCAAGCCTGAGAGTAAGGGACCACTATACTCTGCCTGGAACGTGGCGCCAAGCCAGCCCTGCCCCGGCACCAGAAGCGGAGGGCCGGGACAGGAGGTATAAGAGGCGGGCCCTTCAGCTCAATTGGGAGGGAGTCAGGAAAGGAGACAGATGTCTCTAGCCTGCTGCAGGACTCTGGCCCTGCTACCGAGCCATGTAGCGCCCTGACAGTGGAGGAGATCGAGTGTGGAGAAGAGCTGCTGGGACTGCCGTGTGCTATTTACCCAGAGGAGACGGAAGACTCACCGACTGCGGAGCTGTGCCGACATTGGGATAGGAAGTAGCCCCGGGAAACCAGACACTAGTCTGGGTATTCTGTCACAGTGCGAGTCAGTGTGTTGCAGTGGGATCCCTGCTGACCCAGTGGCAGGACCACCTGCCACTGTTAGGGCCAAGGGCTGGGACCCAGTGGAGTAGGGTGGGCCCGGGCTCCCCTACCCCACTGCTGCCTACCCCACCCCTGAGATGGCTGCCTACTCACCCCAGGCCTGTGCCTTGTGGGTTTGCTGTCTGCCCTGGCTCAGATGGCTCATTGCTCTGCCCCACCCAGCTGGCCAGAGCCATAGACTGCTAATTGAATGTTTGTTGTCTGACGCAATGAGACAGAGTGGCTTCCCTAGGAGCCTGAGCCCTAGGGACCACTACAGCCTTACAATAGTACCTAGGTGCGCCAACCAGGCACAGGGCCCTTTCGTGCTACACATTCCAAAAACACTTAGTAAGAGACAGTCTACATAGACAAAGGAAGCAGTATCAGTCCCACTTTACAGAGAAATCAGCTGCCTCCCGCAAGGCCATACCATTAGTCTGTAGCAGAGGTGGGAACTGAGTTACAGGCCCAAGCCTTAACCACTAGACAACCTTCTAGTCTGAATAGCTTGAATACCTGTGTTAAACTGGCTCCAAGGTGAATCTGATGCCTTGCACGGATCTTGCTCTCTGCTACTTGACTCACTTGTAGGGGATGCTCCATTCCCCTTTCCAGGATTATGGTTATAGTTAGATGTTTTGCCTTCTTGGGTTGGGTACTGTAATTGCAGAAGTGCTCCGTTGCCATGGTCTAGCAGGCCTCTATGGGAAGAACCACGTATTGGCATTGTATTTACTAGCCCAGCTCCACTCAACATTTGTCTAGCTCACATCCTGTCCCCCCGACTAGATGAAAGTGTTAAGGGAAGGGGAAAAGGCAGCCTGGAGAATACGGAATATTACACTGAACTTGAACCAGCATCAGATTCCATTTTCAAAGCATGTCCTCAGCATGAACCCAGCATCAAGGGCCTTTGTTTCTACAGCTACCAAGCTGTCATGTGCTTGGCTCCAAGGAAAACTCTGTCAGTGAAGAGTGCCGAGGAAGGACCATCTCCAGAAGCGTTTCGGCCGCTCTGCAGACTCCAATTAGATGACTTATTTGCCCTTCCGACATCTTTGATGGTTTAACGTGGCGCATTTGCAGATGCATTATACTTATAAATAATGCACCGATGTCAACATGCTTTCTGGGTTCACTTCAACTAAAATATTAACCAAGTTGTCACTTCACCATTTGCTTACTTCGGCTTTTCTTGGATTTAATGTTCATTTTAAATCTTTTATAAATTACCCCATTACCTTTTGTATCCTAGCATGAAATGCACACATTTCTTTGAACCACTCTTGCATCCCCTAATGTTAGCAAAGACGAGCACGGGAAGCCTGCCACCCAGGAGCTATTAAAACTAATGCCTCTCGCTTAATCCCTCCCATAATTTCCAGTTAACCAACAAGGCAAAAAATCATGACTTTATCAGCTGAAGTCTGTTACATCTGTTTCATTCCCACATTGGAGCACGACCATTTATAATTGAGTTGCGGTTTAATCAACTAAGTGGACCACCTCTTGAGGAAAAAAGAAAAACTAGGTCGCTGTGTTCTTAAGAGCAGCAAAAGAGATGATTGCTTAACTTTGAAGTGTCAATTCAGCAAGCGGGGAATGTTTAAAAACTTATGTAACCCGCGCAGGAGGGCTCTTGTTTGGCAAGACCTGGCCAGAGTACAGAACAAGCGTCTTTCTTTGTAAGGTTCTCAAACGCGATTCCTGGTGCTGGAACTTTTCATAGAAACAACAAATATTCTGAGCCGTGAAAGCAGTATTTTGAATTTGGGTTCAGGGTTTTTTTTTCTGTTAGGTATTAAAGTTTCAGGAAAAAAGATCTGCAAGTGTTTCCTGTGCATTACCAGCAAGTCATTTGCTAGCCCCCAAACGTCAGGTCCTCAGCTGATATAAATCAACACAGCTCCATTGACATGGACAGATTGATATCAGCTGATGATGTTTATTATTAATCATTTGCAATGTAGTAGTACCCAGTCAAGGTACTGGTGTTGTGCCAGGATCTGTCTGGCTGATCCGCTTGTTCTAGAGAACATCTAATCTGCAGTATTTTAATTAGAACATATTTTGTCTGGGCTTTGAAGAGCCTGGTGTGTTACAACCTAAAGCCCTACCTACGTGAGTGTCATTCAAGTCAAGCATAGCAGGGACAGAATCCTTGTTCTTCTGCTGCTGCTCCGCCTTCACACCCTGGCCATGGCATGCAGCACCTGCTGGTCTCTGAACTCATCGGTGTGTGTATGTGGAGATCGGGCTTGTGGGTGTAACGTACCTGCTTTCCCAGAGCCCCTTAGGCCCCTGCACCTACTGAAGCAGGCATCTGCTGTGCTTCTCACAGGAGCACAATTCTGCAGATAGGCTCTTCCTATCACAACTCACACTCCTTTTCTGGAGTCTGCCTGGGAGGGCATCCAACCAGAGATTACCCCACTGAGAAGAAACCTGTGCAGCCTGACTGGGACGACTGATGCAGGATAGTTTATAACCAGGCTCAGTAGAGCACATGTACTCTCCAAGCCAGCTGTAACTTCCACTACAGAAATGGGGATCTACCAAACTGTGCAGGGTCCCCCCCAAAACGTCATGAGCCTCCTGCAGTTCCTCTTCTTCCTACTGTATTTGTCTTTGATCACAAACACTTTTTGCATCCAAATCTGACAATGGACAATGATCACGTTCATTTTAACTTTCAGTAAACAGAGCCATATGACTTCTCCTGAAGAGCCTCCATGTTTCTGGACCGGAACATGAGCTGTCTGGCCTAGTGGTTAGAGCTAGGAAGAGAGACAGGTGGCAGAGCCATGGGACAAAGCCAGAGTCAGGGACCAGGAATCAAGCCAAGGGTCAGAACTGGACTCAGAATCTGGGCAAGGGAACAGGACCGGGATGACAGGAGCAGGACAGGAGCAAGGCTCAGAACAAGGCAGGTGCAGGATCAATCATAGCTGCAGGTGTAAGAATTGAGCAGAAGGGACCATCATGATCATCTAGTCTGACCTCCTGCACATCGCAGGCCACAGAACCTCACCCGCCCGCTCCTGTAACAGACCCCTGACCTCTGGCTGAGTTACTGACGGCCTCAAAGCATCATTTAAAGACTTCATGTGAAAGAGAATCCACCATTTACACTAGTTTAAACCTGCAAGTGACCCAGCCCCATGCCGCAGGCTCCCTCTGCCACACTTACCTGGGGGAAATTCCCTCCTGACCCCAAATATGATGATCAGTTAGACCCTGAGTATTTGGGTGAGACCCACCAGCCAGATACCCAGGAAAGAATTCTCTGTAGTAACTCAGAGCCCTCCCCATCTAGTGTCCATTACCGGCCATTGGAGATATTTGCTGCGAGCAGTTGCAGATCGGCTACATGACAATGCAGGCAACCTCATCATACCATCACCTCCATAACCTTATCAAGCTCAGTCTTGAAGCCAGTGAAGTTTTTGCCCCCACTGCTCCCTGTGGAAGGCTGTTCCAGAACTTCACTCCTCTGATGATTAGAAACCTTCATCTAATTTCAGGCCTAAACTTGTTGATGGCCAGTTTATATCTGTTTGTGCTTCTGTCAGCAGTGGTGCTTAACTTAAATAACTCCTCTCCCTCCACTGTATTTGTCCCTCTGATGTATTTACAGAGAGCAATCATATCTCCCCTCAGCCTTCTTTTGGTTAGGCTAAGCAAGCCAAGCTCTTTGACTCTCCTCTCATAAGATAGGTTTTCCATTCCTCGGATCATCCTAGTAGCCCTTCTCTGCACCTGTTCCAGTTTGAATTCCTCTTTTTTAGACATGAGAGACCAGAACTGCACACCGTATTCCAGGTGAGGTCTCACCAGTGCCTTGTATAATGGTACCAACACTTCCCTGTCTCTGCTGGAAATACCACGCCTGATGCATCCTAGGATTTCATTAGCCTTTTTCACAGCCGCATCATATTGGCAGTTCATAGTCATCCTGTGATCAACCAATATACCCAGGTATTTAACCTCCTGTGTCATTTCCAACTAATAAGTTCCCAGTTTATACCAAAAAATCTTGTTGTTAGTCCCTAAGTGAATGACCTAGCACTTTGCACTATTACTCCAGTTCACAAAGTCATCTATATCTTCTCATGTGATATTCTGATCCTCCTCCGTATTAGCAATACCTCCCAAGATTGTATCATCTGCAAATTTTATTAGCCCAATCCTGCTTTTTGTGCCAATGTCAGTAATAAAAATCTTAAATAAGATTAGTCCCAAGACTGATCCTGGAGGAACTCCACTAGTAACCTCCCTCTAGCCTGACAGTTCCCCTTTCAGTATGACCCATTGTAGTCTCCCCTTTAACCAGTTCCTTATTCACCTTTCAGTTCTCATATTAATCCCCATCTTCTCCAATTTAACTAATAATTTCCCATGTGGAACTGTATCAAATGCTGTACTGACATCCAGGAGATTAGATCTACTGCATTTCCTTTGTCTAAAAAATCAGTGATCTTCTCAAAGAAGGAGATCTGGTTAGTCTGGCACGCTCTACCTTTTGCAAAACCATGTTGTATTTTATCCCAATCACCGTTTACCTCTATGGTCTTAACTACTTTCTCTTTCAACATTTGTTCCAAGACCTTGCATACAATTGAGATCAAACTAACAGATCTGTAGTTTCCCGGGTCATGTTTTTCCCCCTTTCTTAAATGTAAGGACTGCATTAGCAATTCTCTATGGCCCCCAAGTTTATGGAGTCATTAAAAATCCTTGCTATTGATCTTGCCGTTTCATGTGCCGGTTCCAGGACTGAGACGGGATGGCTCACGCCACTGGCCTCTGGCCCACCATCTGTCTTCCCGGAAGCATCCCATCTCTATCCCCTCTACCACATGGACTCCTACGGATATTGCCAGCTTGGAGGACAGGAACATAAAGTGAGGTTTCGGACCAATCGAAGTTGACATAATGGAGTGCTGGCGTTCACAAATTGCACTGAACAGCTTGTCCTCAGTACACTGTCCAAAACCATCAAAGTCAATCCTCTGAACCACCGAGTTCTGAAATGATTCCACTCTCTATTGAAATGCGAAAGAGCCAAGAGTTTCCAGCAGGATAAACAAACAACTATATTGAAAACAGGCAGGTAGAAATACTTGTCCCCTGTGTGAGCTGCATCAGAAGAGCTTTATGGGTGGAGAAGCAGAAAATAAAATATAAAGCAACTGAGAGGAAGATGAAAATGGTCTGGAAGCATGATTTAACCACACAGGGCCTAATTCATAGTTTTTAACTCCACAAGGGACCACTATGATCATCCGGTCTGACTGCCTGCATAGCGCAGGCCAGAGAATTTCATCTTGTGATTCCAGCATCCAGCCTAACAATTTGTGGTTGAACTAGAGCATCTCTGTTAGGCTATGTCTCCACTTGGAGCTATGCCGTCTGCCCCCACCCCATATACATACTCAGCACAGGTCGCCCGTGCCCAGGGCCGGCTCCAGGCACCAGCTTAACAAGCAGATGCTTGGAGCGGCCAAGGGAAAGGGGCGGCACCTGCGGCAATTCGGGGGTGGCAGGTCCCTCACTCCTTCTAGGAGCGAAGGACCTGCCGCTGAACTGCCGCCGCCGATCACGGCTTTTTTTTCCAATTGCCGCTGCCGGTCACGATCGCGATCTTTTTTTTTTTTTTTTTGGGCGGCGGAAATGCTGGAGCCGGCCCTGCCCGTGCCATCACTTGCCACTGCCCATGCCACTACTATTTTTAGTGAGCTGGGTCAATAAGTGTAAGTGCTAGCCTATGTGTACTTGAACTGAGAATCACATCTCCAGCTCCGAGTGTAGACGTACCCTTAAAAGAGTCATGCCGACACTGGGAAATTTACCAGCATAGCTATTCCAGGATAACATTGAAAGTAGAGTAATAATTCTGGAATAAAATCACTTTGATTCTGAAAGAGTGTCCACCTGGGGAAGTTATTCCAGATAGGGAAATTATACCAGAATAGTTATAGAGGAATAGTTGACTGCCATGCCTATTCTGGAATAATTTCCCTCACGTAGACACAACCTTAAAATCTCCAACTGATGGAGAATTTACCTTACCCCTTGGCAATCTTTTCCAATGGCCCTCAATGTTGACTTCAGCTAAGCCATGCCAATTGACACCAGCAGAGAATTTGCCTCAGATTAGGGCTGGCCAGAAAATCAGAATTCTGTCTTGTGAAAAATGTTGAGAGTTCAATATTTGATTTCATTCCAGTGCAGAACACAAATGAAACCCTTGGAAATATTTCAGGAAAAACAACAGAGCAAGCTCCACCCCAGAGTAGCCAATAGCTCAGAGGTTAGGGCATTCATGTGGGATGTAGGAGAACCAGGCTCAAGTCCCTGCTCCATATTAGGTAGAGCAATGACTTGGACCTAAATCATCTACCTCCCTGATGAGTGCTTAATCCCTGAGCTATTGCTACAAGATTTCTCTTGCACGAGAAATTCCGTCCTGAACCTGAGAAACCTTTCTCAACAACATTTTCATCAAAACTCATACATTTCCATGAAAAGCTTGGTTTCAAATTGACATTTTCTGGCAAAAAAATGATTTGTCAAAAAATTCCCACACAGCTTACACCTCTGCCTCAATACACTCTAACTGTACAAAGTCTAAAACTTCCCTCAGCACATCCAGACAAACCTGCAAAAAACATTTGACCAAACTGCCAGTAAACAAATTGCTTATTTTATTTTTGTATAATATAATATAATATAATATAATATAATATAATATAATATAATATAAAACTCTGTATAATTGGATGCTTTCTCTTTCAGGCCTCTTTCAATCTGTAGTAATGCATTTTTTGTGTATCTATGGCCTTGTCTACACTACAGGGGAAAGCCAATCTAAGCTACACAATTTGAGTAACGTGAATAGCATAACTCAAGTCGACGTAGCTTAGACCTACTTTCCACAGGATCCACACTATGCGATGTTGACGGGAGAGCATCTGCCGTCGACTCCCCCTACTCTTCTTGTGCCGGTGGAGTACTGGAGTCGACGGGAGAGCGATCTGCAGTCGATTTACCGGATCTTCACTAGACCCGCTAAATCGACCGCAGATGCGTCGATCACCGTGCGTCGATCCCCCGGTAAGTGTAGACAAGCCCTGTGACAGTGAAGATGTAGTTATGATCTCCCAACTGTGCAGTAAGTAAAACAAAAAGGGGGAAGTTACAAATACACAAAAGAGAAATAAAGGAAAGAAGAGAATGTTGTGAGAACAGATATCTTCATAGGTGCTGGAACTAGGAGTGCTGAGGGGGGGCTGTCACACCCCCTGGCTTGAAGTGGCTTCCATCATATAGAGGGTTTACAGTTTGGGTCAGTGGCTCTCAGCACCCGCATTATACAATTGTTCCAGCACCCCTGGATAGCTTGGTCTTCTACAGAGTTCTTTAATATGTTCAAGAGTCAGGTCACATCTACACCCCAGCCCTTACAGTGCCACAGCTGCACCGATACAGCTGTTCTGCTGAACCGTTTGTAGTGGAGATGCTCTAAGCTCTAAGCGCTCCCATTATAATGCATGCCTCTGCAAGGGGCAGTAGCTATGTCTGCGGGAGAAGCTCTCCTGACGACATAGCGCTGCCTACACCAGCGCTTAGGTTGGTGTAATTTACGTCGCTCAAGGGTGTGGATTATTCACACCCCAAGTGACGTAGTTATACTGAAGTAACGTAGTGCAGACAAGTTCTCACCTGCAGCATTACTGAAGTGGCTCACTGTGCCACCTAGTGGAGACTGTAGGAACTGCACCCTCTTGGAAACGTAAGTTGAGTCAGTATTAGCAGGGGATGTGGAGATTGGACAGAAGTTTCTGGAACTGGTATTTGATTGGTTGGGAAGCAGAGAGGTTGGAACAAAAGGATCTGATTGGTGGATGTCGATGAACAGTAAAAGGACTTGGAAAAAGAAGAAAAAGGTCACCTTAAACTGTAGCAGCACACTCTGAGCCCCAAGGGAAGTGAGAGTTTTGCCATTAACTCAGGAGCAGGTCTGGGCCCCAAAGATCAATGGAGCTATAGACACTAAACACCACCGCTTGTGTTGTGCTCAGAAATTGGCTACGGGGAAAATGGCTGATGTAAGTTTAATTCAGTATAAAATAAATTGCTTGCCACAGATTACAACTAGAGCTGGTTGGGGAATTACTTTCTTTCCCTACACGTTTTTGTTGAAAAATTTAAAACTGAACAATTTTTTTCTGATTTTCAGCACAAAAAAATGAATAGTTTAATGGAAAACTATTTTTCAAGGAAAGAAATCATTTTTGAAGAGAAAAGTTGTTTGACAAAAAAAATGATCAAACAATGTTTCCAACAGCTCTAATTGAAACATCATTTTTCATGGGATTCGATGGATGAATCTAATATCAGTGCAAAGACAAACACTCAGGCCACAGAGCCTGCAGGCTTCATTCCTTCTCAAATGCTGGCCAGAGGAGAGCACTGCTCTTCAAGAAGGGGTAACGCAACTTTCTCCCTTCCCAGAGAAAGGAGAGTGGTTATTATGAATCTGAAGCACGTTTCAGTCTCTGCTTCTGGGGCAATACGGATATGCACTGATTCTTTCTCAGGGCAGACTGTAAAGTTACATCTCGCCCAGAGAGTAAGTGACTTTCCCCAGGTCACAAGGAATGCGTGCCATGGTTGAGACTTGAAGCTCGCTCCTTGCCCAGTGCCATAAGCACAAAGCAGATGCTTGCTTTCTAAACCAGCCAGCTGGGCCTACACCCTCTGATGAGGGGAAAAAAATGTGAAAATGATTGATCAGACAGATAGAAGTGGGCAAGTACTGCCTAACTGCCTATCTACTTATCCATCCACCCAGATGGATTTCTTATCCTTTTTTATCTTTTCTTTATTTGCCATCTGCTTTCCTCTTTCTTCATTCCGTTCTCCCGGCCTATAGAGTTATCAAAACAATTTCACCACTTCGCCCACCAAAGGACATTTGGCTTGTTTGTTTGTTTTAATTTACTTCCTTAAACGATACATCTCGGTACTTTGAATTCCAACCTCGTGTGGATGCCTGCTGCACGTCTGACATTGCTCCAAGGTCGCCAGCACTACAAAAAAGCGACAGGATTCAAGTCATGCTGCAAAGTCTTGATAAGTAGCCGGTAAGCAGTTTCATTTGTAGAGGTAATGACAAATTTTAACTGTAATCAGATGCACGTCAAAAGTTAGCAGATTTAATTTATTTTGTTTGTATTAATGGGTTTCTGCCATGACTGAGCCCAACCAGTTTGAAATTAGCTCATTTAAAATTGCAGAATAATCAATCGAGGCTGAAAGACCCAGCTTGCTGTAAATATCCTGCCGTCTGATCTTCGGCTGTGTAAGTAAGAGCACTAATACGTTCTACCACTCTTCTTGATTTCATTGTTTAACCCATTGTCATAACTGTAAAGGGAAGGGTAACAGCTCTCCTGTGTACAGTACTATAAAATCCCTCCTGGCCAGAGACTCCAAAATCCTTTTACCTGTAAAGGGTTAAGAAGCTCAGGTAACCTGGCTGACACCTGACCCAAAGGACCAATAAGGGGACAAGATACTTTCAAATCTTGGGGGGGGGGAAGGCTTTTGTTTGTGCTCTTTGTTTTGGGGGTTGTTCGCTCTTGGGACTGAGAGGGACCAGACATCAATCCAGGTTCTCCACATCTTTCTGAATAAGTCTCTCATATTTCAAACTTGTAAGTAAACAGCCAGGCAAGGCGTTAGTTTATCTTTGTTTTCTCAACTTGTAAATGTACCTTTTACTAGAGTGTGTATCTTTGTTTGCTGTACTTTGAACCTAAGGCTAGAGGGGGGTCCTCTGAGCTCTTTGATTACCCTGTAAAGTTATTTTCCATCCTGATTTTACAGAGATGATTTTTACCTTTTTCTTTAATTAAAAGCCTTCTTTTTAAGAACCTGATTGATTTTCCCTGTTTTTTAGATCCAAGGGGGTTGGATCTTGATCCACCAGGAGTTGGTGGGAGGAAGGAGGGGGGATGGTTAATTTCTCCTTGTTTTAAGATCCAAGGGGTTTGGATCTGTATTCACCAGGGAATTGGTGAAGAGTTTCTCAAGGCTACCCCGGGAAGGGAATTAGCTTTGGGAGTGGTGGCAGCGGACCAGATCTAAGCTGGTAGTTAAGCTTAGAAGTTTTCATGCAGGCCCCCACATTTGTACCCTAAAGTTCAGAGTGGGGAAGCAGCCTTGACACCCATACATCAAAATGGTCAGCATCAGACTAAAATCCTAAGGGGGGACAGTATGCTGTATGTGTAGTTTTAGCTACTACGAACCCTGTTCATGTCCCCACTGAAGCCAATGGGAGCTCTGGATGCATGAGAAATGCAAGGTTGGGCTATAAGCAAGTCACTGCGATCAAATTGCAGGTAAAATAATAGGCTACGAGCCAGTAAGCTATATAAGGCCATGATTCAGCGAGTATTTAAGTGTCTGCCTAACTATAAGCATGTAAGCAATTGCACTGATCTCAATGGGACTCCTGTCCTTACATTTAGACACCCTGTGGACTGGGGCCTATCCAATATCCTCCTGAAATCAATAGAAATATTTCCATTGACTTCATTGGGCATTGGATCTGTGCTCCTTGAAATGGATGGGAAATGTGCTATTGAGTTCAGCGGTTCAGGATCAGGCCTTGAAGGAACAGCTATTCTGATGCTGCTGTGGTATGAAATAGGGAGCATTTGAGCCAGAACATTCAGATCTGGGCTTCAGCGCCCAAGGAGCATTCAGATCTGTGGGTTGGATTCAGCCCATTATGAGCATTGGGGCCGGTTGCAAAAATCAGAGCCAGATTTCTAAACTTCTGCCTGCCTCCCAAGGTGTCAGAGACAGGGAGTCAGTTCAGGCCTGTCTCTGATATTGGCTACATAAGCTCAGTTAATTCCCATGTAAAATCCTCAGACTGTGTCAAAATGTACAAATCCCCACACATCCGTCCATCTCACGTAGTGGTGGGGATAGACTGCAGAGCCGTGTGGTATGGAGTCACCATGCCCCTTGGACAGTCTCATGTGTACTCTGCTCACTAATCCTTCTCCCCCAGGACACATTCCAACCCTCTCAACAGCTCCGAGCAGCCGCCATCTTGTTCAGAGATCAGCCAGCCCCAGAAACGTTTCCTCTTTCTCTCACCAAATGTGGAATAACCCCACCTCCTGCTCCCCAGCACCACCACCCTCACACTGTGTCCAGTTACTCCCGCCACGGGCAAGATTCGCCATTGCGACAGTGGTGGTGCTTCTTTATGTGAGCGTCTCGCTGTCTGAGAGGCTCCTCATCCTGGTGACCTGCCATGGTTAGAAACGGGCGCTGTGTGCCATAGGAAAGGGGAGGTCCCTAACCTCCGGACGAGCAAAGCACGGATTTCTAGTCTTGAAGGCTTCAGAGCATTTTAGAGCCCTCTCAGCCCTGTGCAGCAGGACCAGTGACGACGCAGGGACACGGCTTTACAAGCAATTGGACACACACACAGAGCACCCATTCCGGCCCCGATTCAGCCAAGTACTAAAGCACATGCTTAACTTTAAGCACATGAGTAATCCCACTGACTTCAACGGAACCACTCACATGCTTACAACTATGCCCATACTTAAGTACCTTGCTGAATCAGGCCACAGTCCCTGACTCTGCCAGGGGATCCACAGGCACCCAGTTCCACTGACTTCATTAAGGTGTAAGGGTCCGCACCACAGACAAACATCTGACAGGGATGGTCTACGTGCACTTATTCCTGCCTCAGCTTGGTGGGAGCACTGGTTGACCTCCTGAAGTCCTGTCCAGCCCTATACTAGCAGACCGCATTGCAGTATCAGGGTTGTATTGGGATAATACACATGACTGGAATATTGGTATAGAAGGGTACAGCTTGCTCAGGAAGGACCAGCAGGGAAAAATGTACACACTTGGACTGAGGTTGAGATGGAAACAGGAGACAGACTTGTTGAAAGTCTCTGGGTAAGGATAAAAGGGGTAAAAAACAAGGGTGATGTCATTGTAGGGGGTCTACTACAGACCATCTAACCAGAAAGAAGAGGTGGATGAGGCTTTTTTTTAAACAACTAACAGAATCATCCAAAGCCCAGGACTTGGTAGTGATGGGAGACTTCAACTACCCAGACATATGGTGGGAAAATAATACAAGAGGGCACAGATTATCCACCAAATTCTTGGAAAGTATTGGAGACCATTTTTTATTTCAGAAGGTGGAGACAGCTACCAAGGGAGAGGCGGTTCTAGATTTGATTTTGACAAACAGGAAGGAACTGGTTGAGAATTTGGAAGTGGAAGGCAGCTTAGGTGAAAGTGATCATGAAATGGTCGAGTTTATGATTCTAAGGAATGGTAGGAGGAAGAACAGCAAAATAAAGACAATGGATTTCAAGAAAGCAGACTTTAGCAAACTCAGGGAGTTGGTAAGTAAGATCCCATGGGAAGCAAGTCTAAGGGGAAAACCAATAGAAGACAACTGGCAGTTTTTCAAAGAGACATTATTAAGGGCACAAGAGCAAACTATCCCACTGCGAAGGAAAGATAGGAAGTATGGCAAGAGACCACCCTGGCTTAACCAGGAGATCTTCAATGATCTAAAAATCAAAAGAGTCCTACAAAAAGTGGAAACTAAGTCAAATTACAAAGGATGAATATAAACAAATGACACAAGTATGTAGGGACTAAATTAGAGAGGCCAAGGCACAAAACGAGATCAAACTATCTAGAGACATAAAGGGTAACAAGAAAACATTCTACAAATACATTCAAAGCAAGAGGAAGACCAAGGACAGGGTAGGCCCGTTACTCAATTATGGAGGGGGGGGGGATAATAACAGAAAATGTGGAAATGGCAGAGGTGCTTAATGACTTCTATGTTTCAGGTTTCACCAAGAAGGTTGGTGGTGACTGGACGTCTAACATAGTGAATGCCAGTAAAAATGAAGCTAAAATAGGGAAAGAACAAGTTAAAAATTACTTGGACAAGTTAGATGTCTTCAAGTCACCAGGGCCTGATGAAGTGCATCCTAGAATACTCAAGCTGACTGAGGAGATATCTGAGCCATTAGCAATTATTTTGAGAAGACATGGAAGATGGGAGAGATTCCAGAAGACTGGAAAAGGGCAAATATAGTGCCAGTCTATAAAAAGGGAAATAAGGACAACCCGGGGAATTACAGACCAGTCAGCTTAACTCCTGTACCTGGAAAGATAATTGAGAAAATAATTACGCAATCAATTTGCAAACAGTCAGCATGGATTTGTCAAAAACAAATTGTGTCAAACCAACCTGATAGCTTTCTTTGACAGGGTAACAAGCCTTGTGGATAGGGGGGAAGCGGTAGATGTGGTGTATCTTGATTTTAGTAAAGCTTCTGATACAGTCCCACATGACCTTCTCATAAATAAACTACGGAAATGCAACCTAGATTGAGCTACTATAAGGTGGGTGCAAAACTGGTTGGAAAACCGTTCCCAGAGAGTAGTTATCAGTGGTTCACGGTCATGCTGGAAGGGCATAACGAGTGGGGGCCCGCAGGGATCAATTCTGGGTCTGGTTCTGTTCAATAACTTCATCAAAGATTTAGATAATGGCATACAGAGTGCACTTATACAGTTTGCAGACAGTAACGAGCTGGGAGGGGTTGCAAGTGCTTTGTAGGACAGGATTAAATTCAAAATGATCTGGACAAACTGGAGAAATGGTCTGAAGTCAATAGGATGAAATTCAATAAGGACAAATGCAAAGTACTCCACTTAAGAAGGAACAATCAGTTGCACACATACAAAATGGGAAATGACTGCCTAGGAAGGAGTACTGTGGAAAGGGATCTGGGGGTTATAGTGGACCACAAGCTAAATATGAGTCAACCGTGTAACACTACTGCAAAAAAAGCGAACATCATTCTGGGATGTATTAGCAGGAGTATGGTAAGCAAGACATGAAAATTAATTCTTCCACTGTGCTCCGCTCTGATTAGGCCTTAACTGGAGTATTGTGTCCAATTCTGGGCACCACATTTCAGGAAGGATGTGGACAAATTGGAGAGAGTCCAGAGAAGAACGACAAAAGTGATTAAAGGTCTAGAAAACATGACCTATGAGGGAAGATTGAAAAAATTGGGTTAGTTAGTCTGGAAAAGAGAAGACTGAGAGGGGACATGAGAACAGTTTTCAAGCATGTAAAAGGTTGTTACAAGGAGGAGGAAGAAAAATTGTTTTTCTTAACCTCTGAGGATAGGACAAGAAGCAATGGGCTTAAATTGCAGCAAGGGAGGTTTAGGCTGGACATTAGGAAAAACTTCCTGTCAGCATGGTTAAGCACTGGAATAAATTGCCCAGGGAGGTTGTGGAATCTCCATCATTGGAGATTTTAAGAGCAGGTTAGACAAACACCTGTCAAGAATGATCTAGATAATCAGTCCTGCCCTGAGTGCAGGGGACTGGACTAGATGACCTCTCAAGGTCCCTTCCAGTTCTATGATTCTATGATTCTATTGTGCACCATGCTCATTTGCAGTTATGCATTTGATGCTACAGTTCAAGCCAATGGGCAACAGGCTTAGAGAAATCTCAAAACAGCGTTTTAACATTTTGACTTCATGTGTCAATATTTTCTCTGCAAAGACGTAACTTTTTGCTCTTTCTTTAATGATAAAGCGTCTGGTGCAAGACAAAATCACTTTGCTGACGAAGCAAAACTTTCCTAAAAAGAATTGTTTCTCTTTGATTTTCCAATATCAACAGTCATTCTTTTTCCTCCATTCTTTGTTTGCTTATTGTTGTTTTTTAACGATCAGTCCTAAATGAAACCATTGATGCGTCTCAGATTTCCTTTGTCCCCAGAGGCAAATCATTTTGCTCACAGCTTGGTGAGTTTTAATCATTTTTCCTTATCGAAATAGACGCACTCTGGATGGGCTGTCTGACAAATGGCTGCTAAATGGAACACATCCTAGTTCAGCTGTTTGCAGCGTATCCCTACAATCAGCGGATACAGACCACACATCCATCACAGGACTCTGAATAAGCCCAATCCACTCTTGATATTAATTTACAAATACAACAAAAGGAGACCTGACACCTACTGAACACTCAGGCAGGATTTCATTTACATTATTGCCGGGACAATGGGATCAATAGAAGAAAGTAAGCATAGAGACAAGCAGGATTGAGAAAAGAAAGGCATAGGGCCAGCGTTTTAAAGGTATTTTGCCACCTAACTCCAGTTGATTTCACTGACCCATAGAGACTAAAAAAATAAGGGCCAGATTCTGCCACTTTTACTCACATTGCACCAGATGCTAGGTTGCTGTAAATCAGTTAGTCTCCAATGGAGTTACATCAGTTTACACTGGATCTGGATCCACTGTATAGGACCTTCCTCATTGAGTAATTCCAACTGATTTCAATGGGACTGACTGCAGAATAAAGCCCTGATTCTATAAGCTATCTACAAGCTAGGCATGAATATGGGTGATCAGGTCTGTTCCTCAATGACTATACAGGGTGGATCCTGAGCTGGTTTAAATTGGCATGGCCTCTGACTCTACATTGATTTACACTGGCAAAGTATCTGGTGCTATGTCCTGAAACCACATTCTGGTACCTTCGATAATACTGTCACCTCAGTGATTTTCATTTCTAGTCTCCTCTCGGCAACAACCATGATTATTGCCTTCCAAAGAGCCATTTGTGTTGAGATTCGCTGATGAAAATCCCTTGCCAACAGTTTAATGGAAAAATAGTCAGTGCTTCTCTTAAATTCACCCATCAAAAATCTATTTGATCAATTCACCATACAAACGCACTTCAAATACAACTAATCCAAGCAGAGGCTATGGAAAGCAAGCAGATATGGAAGCTACTCATTATTTACAACACGAACAATGTTTCAAACTTCAGTGTAGCCTGAATCCAAGACACCCAAAGGGATTTTAGGCTGAGTCAATAAAGTGGAGATTTGCAAAGGCACTGAGGGCAATCAAGGCCCCGATACCCATTGAAAGTTAGTGGGTCTTGGATGTCTGACACCCATTTGTGCCTCTGAAAATTTCCCCTCTTACTCATCGCTGTACATACCTTTAAGCACATGAGTAGCCCCATTGATTTTAATTGTGTTAAGTCTCATGATGCTCTGTGAAATAAACCAGTATTTTAATATCCATTTCACAAGTGGTCAAAGAGAAGGTGAATGAATTTCTCATGGTTATACAGCAAACGTAAAAACCATCCCTAACAACCTATGCAAAAGGCCCGATCCTAAACCCTTAAATCAGTGGCAGGAGTCCTGTGAAATAGTATTATAATGATCATCACCTGCCTCCGAAATTGTCTGAGAGTCACATATCTTCATATATTCAATTAGTGTAATCCCAGAACAGGCCCTGATTTAGCAAATCACTTGAGCCCATGCTCACATCCACTTGACTTCAATGGGATTTAGGGCTGGTCTTCACTACGGGGAGATCGACGCTCGGGGTCGATTTAGTGGGTCTATTGAAGACCCGCTAAATTGACGGCAGAGCGCTCTCTGGTTGACTCCGGTACTCCAGCTCCCCGAGAAGAGTAAGGGAAGTCGACCGGAGAGTGTCTCCTGTCGAGGCAGCGCAGTGAAGACACTGCGGTAAATTGACCTAAGCTACGTCGACTCCAGCTACTTTATTCACGTAGCTGGAGTAGCATAATTTAGGTCAACTGACCCTGGTAGTGAAGACAAGCCCTTAAACACATGCCTGACTTCAAGCATTTGAGCAGTCCCATTGAACTCACTCATGTGTTTAACGTTCACTATGTGTCTGAGTACACTGCTGAATCACAGCCATGGTCATGCAGAGGAGCAAGGGGGGTGGAACAGACACTTCTCCCCCTGATACATTACAGACAAAAATCCCATTGCCTGTAGCATGGGTACGTCTGCACCCATCAATCACAGTGTTTCCTCCTGACTCTGTATGAATCCCATATAACAATACCACAAGGAGGTCAGCTTGGCAGAGTTTGCAATGAATGTTATTTCACTCCACAGCTCTATTCTGCCAACACCAAACAATGGGATCAGTACAACATACTGAATATCCGATATAAAACACAATTATCTACGTCCTGTTTATTTCACTGAGATCTGTTATATTGCTGGTGTGCATGTATTATATGAAGAACATATAATACAGAAAAGTGAAAAAATTAGAAAACAGCATTTACATATCTTAAAATTGCATATATGGTATTTCTAGGTAGACATACTGATGATAGATAGATCTTGCCCTATTCTGTGTATATTATATCATTAAGGTGTGCATTCTGTCTAACTCTGTCTGTGGGTTAACTGACCACTTAATAAAGTAAAAAGGTTTTGCATTTTGCCAATCAGTTTATATGTATGCATAGGAGTAACATCTATAGTGAGAATTAGAGTTGGATAAACTATTTGCAGTGGCAGGTGTATTCAGTAAATTTAGCACGTTTTTCTCCGTGTCTTTTGTTTGCCAGCAGACTTTGACATTCATAGGTTTGTTAGTGATTCAGCAAGTCCCTGTTCCCAAAAGCGGTTCAGCACAGACAGCCCCCTTTGACCATACGGCACCTCACTGGCTAACACAGTCATAAAGAACTGGGACAGCTTGCAGGATTGGCGGCTGAATATTCAATGCAAATGGAAGTCAGCCTCCACATTGCTCTTGAATTGTGCATGTGAGGTTGATTGTTATTTTCACCTTAGTCACATGGCGTTGTTCTCCTTTTGTTACTGGATAAACAATAAAGTCACTGGACCATCGATTCTTTCAGGAAGAGGGTGAGAACAATTTGTGACACTAGGAGGTGCCAAGCCTGCAGGATTAGGGGATTTTAGGTAGAGCTGGTTGAGAATTTTCCGGTGAAACATTTTTTTTCATTGGAAAATGCCAGTTCATCAAAACTAAAACCGTTCACAGAAAAGGGCCAGTTTTGATGAATCTCCCAATTCAAAAGAATGTTGGGGAAAATATTCAATTTTCCATGACATTTTTTAACTGAAAAGTTTCGGTCTTTTCTATTTAAAAAGACTTTTTGTTTTTGAAATTTTAGTTAGTATATACTAACTAAACAAAATTAAAAGATAACAAGGTCAAAATTGAAATGAAACATCTTGAAATTATCAAAATGAAGTGGTTTAACTAACCCAATCCAATTGGATTTTTTGGATTATTGGTTTGCAAATTTTATTTTCGTTTTAGTTTTCAGTATTTCATCTCAATTCAGAACAAAAAAATTGAAATCTTAAACTCAGGGGATGGGAAAATCATTTCCAGTCCAGCTGTATTTATAGAATCTATTCTATTTTTAAGGCCAGGTGATCTTGCATCGGGCCTTGTCTTAGACATCGCTGATAGAGAAATTGAGCTATTTGAGTACTGTAGGTAGATCTGAAAGGATTAATTTTTTATCGGTAAATGTCAGTACATGTCGATTTCACCATACACACAAACCAACAACAGAAAAATACTTCCATCGATTATAATCAAAATTAACAGATGGACAAAGTAAGAACAATGCTGCTTGAGAACTTATGAGAGTTAGATTTAAGGACATTTACTTTGTATATTTTGACCTGTGATGTTGACAATTTGTAGTTTAACAATCACAAAGCTTTAATTTTTTGAATCTCAGCATCTACTAATTTTGCCAAGCCTAACTCTAGGCGAGATCCGATTTAGCATGCTTTGTCTCCCATCACAGTCAAATGGAATAATTGTGTGTGGCATGTTCATGCAGCCTCCCAGCTGAAAACATTGTGGCCGGATTCCCATCTGGGTATTTAATTGTCTCTCTGGCAGGGCACTGATCGGGGCTTTTTCCATGGTGAAGTCATACGCCAACGTCCATCTAATTTAACTGTGTTCAGCCTGGGCTCTGGGGGACACAGTTCCTCCCCGAGGTGCTGTGCTGGTTTTAAACACAGTACAGCAATATTTCATGAGTCTGCCTCGTGCAATTAGTACATTTACCTGTTTTCAGCTGGCTGTTCCCTCTCACCATTTGCCACTGTCACTGGGGCAGACAAATTAGTAACTGCAGTGTGTATATATGATCCTACTCAGGTCCCTGCGTTTGCCTCTGTGTCGGGGCTCTGGCCGAGGGTGTGGGAGCCACACCATCCTTTGCCACAGTTGTTGTTGCTAAACAATGTCTCATACGGAACAATATTGCTTATATAATGTACCAAGAGAAATGTTTTAATAGATTGGTTTCCAGCTTTCTGCCACCCATCACAATGCAGCACAGTTACTGAGATACAATAATTGCAGCATAGATGCACATGGTCCGTCCTAGCCGGGATGAGGTGGAACAACCCCGTGGTAGGGCTCTGGCTCAGGATCAGAGAAATATTTAGTTGGTCTGTCCCTCTGCTGTGTAAAGCATTGCTTAGCTTGGACTTGTCACCACTTTTAGTGGACATCAGTGCACGCGATCAACAAGAGGTAGTTCTGGTGGGAGACAGACATATGCTAAAAAGATACATTTGGAGCCCAGGCAGATGCCAGGGGATAGTCAGAGACCTACTCTACATCTAAAACTTAGGGGAACCTACCTATGTCACTCAGTGGTATGAAAAATTCACATCCCTAAGAGACATAGTTAAACCAATCTAAGCCCCAGTGTAGACAGTGCTTGGTCAATGGAAGAATTCTGCCATTGACCTAGCTACTGCCTGGCGCAGAGATGGATTTACTGCAGTGACAGAAGAACCCCTCCCATTGCTGTAATAAATGTCTACACCAAATCGGGGCAGCTGTGCCACTGTAGTGTTCCTAGTGTAGACATACCCCTAGTGTGGGCACAACAGCATTGCACCAATGGCCCAGCTGGCACTGAAGTTTGTGCAAAGCATGGTTATTGACTGTATGTAAACAGCATTCTTCTTTGGATGATTGATTGGGTAGTAAAGGAAGATTCCTACGTCTGGAATACAGTTTCCCTCCAAAACTAATATCGGCCACAAGGCCAAAATTCATCTTCCATGAACATTCCTACAACAAAGCTTCCCAGTTCCCACATATGAATGTTGGTGAAAAGTGACCAAAATTCCATTTCTAACTTGCCAGAGCCATCACAGATAATTTCCTCTCACTCAGCAGCCAACTCCAGTAAGAACCAATCCACACCCCTGAATGTCTTACAGCCTTGTTCTACTCCGGTTGGAATTGGAAATATACATGGGCCAAATCTGACTTGTTTGTCAGCATGCTATTAGAGCCAAATGACATGTCATCAGGGACCACGTCAAAGACCAGGTCCCAAATCCCACCCCACTGGTGGAATGGAGCAAACTGCAAAGTTCTCCTCACAATGTTGCCCTTCAGTCACTGAAGGGAGCTGAATCCCAAAGGCCAGGAGATCTGCACTGATTGATTCCAATAGTACTGTTCAGAGACATAAGGCTATCCAGGTTCAGGCTTAAACTGACTTAGTAGATCTTCAGCTGGTGTAACCATCCAGGCTCCACTAAGCTCTGGTCCCACTGCTGAGGATTTTTCAAAATCCAGCCCTAAGTGCCTCTAGTTTGCGAAAGTATTCTCTGTTGGATTCAGGAGAAGAAACGCTGTGCACATAGAAAGTGCATGATGAAATTCCATCCTATTTGCTTCCAGAAGCCTTTGAAGGAACGTCGTTCTTCCTGGTTTTCTTTAACTGGTCCCAAGGAGGTGTGCAATTCAACTGGCGTCAGAATTTCCATTGCTTGCCACTTACACGACAGGGATGAGTAATGGGTCTCTCTGGGCCAAATTACATGAAAGTGCACAATGTCAGGAGAGCTGCGTGTGGGGAGAAATTATCCCTACCCAGATAAAAGAGCAGATTGAAATAGCAGGAGGGATAATTTATCGTTGTCCAAGGTATTACGCTGGTAACAGTAAGCGGGCCTGATTCTCTGCTCATGTCAGTCTAACCTGGGAGGTAACTCCATTGATTTGAATAGTATTAATTCTGATTTCCACCCATGTGAGAGAGGAATTGGACCTGAAGGTGTAACTTTGCACAGTGGAAAATGTTCTCAGAACAAAGCAATGATGGTCAAAATGGTATTAAATAGAATGCTAATGAGACAAACTTATAGAATAGAACTTTCATAGAGTCTCAGGGTGGGAAGGGACCTCAGGAGGTCATCTAGGTCCAACCCCCTGCTCAAAGCAGGACCAATCCCCAGACAGATTTTTGCCCTAGATCCCTAAATGGCCCCCTCAACGATTGAACTTGCAACCCTGGGTTTACCAAGCCAATGCTCAAACCACTGAGCTATCCCTCCTTTATACAAAAAGAACTTGTGAACGACTCATAGATTCTAAGGCTAGAGCGTCTAGTCTGACCTCCTGTGTTACACAGGCCAAAGGACTTTCCTAAAATAATTCCTAGAGCACACGCCTATGGAAAATGCAGCAACCATATCATGCAGGATACTCGAGCAAAGACAAGCTTACTTGCTCGTAAGCCAGTGAGAGTTTTTCCATTGACTTGAAATACAAGATTCAGTGGGTCTTCACATGAAAGAAGAGGGATTGGCACTTATTAAAAATAATAAAATGTAGCATTTAGTATAAAAATGGACATGAGGACCTGGTCTCTGAAATGTACATGCAGATTTAGAAAATCTACTCATATTTCAAAAATGCAGAGAAAATAGACACCAAAAAGCATCTCTACGTGGGTTCAGCACATAAAACAAATAACTTTAAAACACTCTACCAAAGTATAAGCTACGTTATGTACCGACGATGCTGCGATTAACTCCACCACAAAGACTTTGGTTCTTGATTACCAAGTACATGATTTTACAAAAACGGAAGAGAAGACTTATGTCCAGAATAGAGCAGGGGTATTCGGACCTCTCTGAGTTAGCAGAGAAAGAAAGAATAGTTTATCGATGTACAAAACAGTTAAATGAAAGAATATGGACCCCGTTTCTTGATACATTTGGGTAAAGAATGCTGACATACCATTGCAGCAAATACCAGACTCGCATTCCACCTGCCTTCTCTGTATTTTCCCTTCCACCCCCTCTTCCTTCCCTTTTGTGCCCATTTATGTACATCTGGTTTTTACTATTATTGTTACTGCCACCCTAGCATGTTATGTGTGTGTAATAGTGTCTGATTTTATGTTGTCTGGTCCTGCAGCTTTGACAAGTTGTGTAATCGCATAATTTCATTGGCTAGCCTATGAAATGTGCAGTATTTGGTAACACACAAGCTATAAGTTGTTTACCTTTGTGTAGCTTTTATTGCTTGTTTCTTTATGAACATTAATAAAAAACACATGCAAATTAAAAACTCTCTGCCAGCTGTTTCAGCATAATGCATGTGTCAGTGCTCTTCAGTGTCGACAATGTTATGTTGAAACAGCTGGCTGAGTGATTCTTACTTGTGATTTTATGTATCTGTGGCAATTCAGCTTGCAAAAACTGAAACCTGTTAATGATGTTGGCTGTGGCACTTCACTCTCATTAATTAACATTTAATGATTTTCAACAATGCTGCAGTTACTTCTCTTTATTAGACAAATGGGGGAAAAAACTAGACACATGGTGAGCGAGTCTACGGTACCCATGCCTGGGAGATGCAAAGTGACTTGACAGTGATGCCAGTCGCAGCATGTGCTTGATGCGTCAAAAATGCAAAAACAGAGACATAAAATGGTTTTTAAAACTGCTTTTTTGAATGCCCCTGTTATAATGCAAATATTGACATTGGCGTTTTGATGGGCTCGATGCCTGGTTAGGATCAATGATCCTTAGCTTTGCCACGGGCCATCAACTCTTCCCAGCTGGTTATTAAGCCACCGGAAACAGTGTGCCCCTCAATTGTTATTTCTTAATTACATTTCCACAGCATATGACATTGCAGGTCTTTTGGTCTCTGTATTTGTTTCCAGCCAAGGCCAGATTCTGCCATTTTTAATTATAATAAGCAATACCTGACTACATAAGTTGTCCCTCGGGTCTGAGTGTCCCATACCTACTTGCAATAAGTAGTACTCCACTCAGCGAGTGCTGAAATTAATTTCAGTGGGAGTGCTCATGGCACAAGCTTGAGGAAGGGTAGCAGAATCTGCCCTCAATTAAATTATTTCCCCATTGAAATGTGCGCTGAATGTAATTAAATGTGACAACACCTTGTGAATCTGCGGTGTCAATTCTGGGTTCAGATCTATTCTGCCCAATAATGCTGTACAACCCAGAAGAATTAAAGTTAAACTCTTTTATCTGCAGCACCGCAGTAGGGACTCATGCTTTCTTACCGATTGATTTTTGCAATTTACAACTGTTCCTTTATTTCACTTTAACAAGTGAAAACTGCATTTTCTCTTGAATAAAGGAACCTCTGATAGACATGAACAGTGACTCGTGTGGCAAGTGTCCTTATAACGTGTTTATAATGCAGCAAATGACTTCAGTAACACAGTACAATACAACCGCAATAGGTCCAGTGACACTGCAGTTTGTCCAAAGGAAAAATGGGGCAGTTACCGTATGACGGGAATAATCAGAGAATTGTGCCCTTGACCTCCTATTAGACCTAAACACCTCATGTACCTAAAATATATTCAGTATTATAGAATAAGTGAACTGTAACAATCCTGCTAAAGGCTGGGTTGGAATGGGCCACACAGCCAGCATATAATGAGGGAATTCTGTTATAAAACATTTTTCTTCGTTTGTGTTTTTCTTTCATTTCATTTTCGCACTGAAAAAGGATGGTCATCCACAATAAGAAATGCACTCAAATAAGGAGAAAGGGCATCAGGTGCAAGGCAGGAAAAAGATACTTAACTGATATAACGCAATCTGCCTGTGGTAGCCGTTCTAGAAAACCAACTGTTCTTATGTACTGCATAAAATGTCTGCACCATCTGGCTGTGTCAGAGTTTGCAGAAAGTTTTGTGTCCGTAATGGAATTTAGGGCGAGCTCTTCCACATATGATTTTATCACTTATTTGGCCTTACTCTGGCTAGATCTGACCACTATTGGCAGGCTGTTTGTAACTAGCATGCCGACCTGGCACAACCACAGGGAGACAGTGAACAGCTTGCTATCAGGAGCAGTGAAGCATGCAGTGGCTGTTTTGTATGGGCAACCAGCTGCTAGCAATGGAAGTTTGTCAGTCTGCCTAGGGCCCCAAACTTCCAAATATCTATGGGCCTGATCCGAAGTCCACAGAAGTCAATGGACAGTCTCCCATTGACTTCAACGGGCTTTGAATCAAGTCCTATGTTTGTTGCTCTCCACGGTGCTGCCCCCTACTGGCAATCAAATTCAGCAAACATGCAGTCACCACTTTCCCCAGAACATTAGGGCCAGAATGTTGGCTCGGCTGGAAAGACCTTTATATAGGGCGTATAGGGGAAAGAAGGGGGAGGGGAGGAGCTGGGGCGCAGTGCAATGTCCTAGTGTCAGCACCACTGTCACCACCACTGCCTGGGGCTTCTCCAATGGATTCTCCAGTGGGATTGTAAAGATAACATTTTACTCCTGGACGGGGGGATGCGCTACAGAGAGGGGGACCCGTGTCACTGTCCGGCACACGCCCCAAAGCATCAACTGCCCAAACCCCACTTACCTCCTAAAGCTTGTTTCATAACAAAATCCATGGTGATGGCTTTAGATTCCTTCTCGCTCGGGCAGATCTCACATGCAAGTTGAACGGAGAGGAGTCCTCGGGTCGCAGCCTGCGAGGGACCCCCCCAAAAACAAGACAAAACAAAGGTCGGTCTAGAGGACAGAGAGCCGGAGCGTGTGTGTGTGTATGTGTGTCTCCACGGAGGAGCCCTTCTAGGAGAGCTTGCTGTCAATTGCTTCCAGGACAGTGGAAGTTTCTTGACACCACAGTGAGTCCATCCTCATTGCGCAGTGTGATCCCGTGTGTGTGTGTGTGTGTGTGTGATCCCCTTACACGGAGTAGCACGCATTCCCAGGATGCAAGCACACCAGCATCCGCCTCTGTTGGCCGCACGCCACGCACAGACAGGGCAGCTCACCCGGACGGCGCTGCACCGCCCCTGTTCCTCCCCGGGGGGCTGTTTGGCGGGGTCCCCCTGCAGCCCCCCGCCCGGGCTGTACAACTTTGCTGGCGGCGGCGGGCTTTGCCGGAGCGCGGGGCTCGGCGGAGAGCCGCGCCGCGGGGACGTTTGAAGGTGAACCGGCTCCGCTTTGGCAGCAGCTGGTGCAGGCGGCAGAGTCCGACTCGGAGCCGGGCAGTCCCGCGCCAGGCACCGGGGGTGCAGGGCTCAGAGGCCCCGGGAGCCGGCCCCGGCCAGCGACCCCGACCAATGCCAGGGAGCGGCCCCGGGAGCCGCCGCCGCTGGGTTTGGTGCAAGACGCACAGGCGGGAGTTCGGGGCAGGGGCTGGGCGGAGCGGCCCCCGCGGTGAATGCAGCACCCCGGGGCGCTCGGGGTCCCGGCTTGGCCAATGCCCCCCAACGGCGGGTGTGCTCCGCAACCCCCCCACCCCCCCCAGCCCGCTGAACTCCGGAGCCTGACCGGGAAGGGGAAGCGGCGTGTCACCCTCTGACAGCGGGGCGCTTCCCGCGGCGGGCACTGCAGCCCCGGGGCGGGCGGGCTCGGCTAACCGGCCGCGCTCTGCGCCGCTTGCAACCCCCGGGCTCGGAGCCTTTCGCGGGGGGCAGGATGGAGAGGGGCCCCCCGGCTCCGGCCGCTGCAGGCTCCGCGTGTGTGTGTCCCCCCCCCATGCAAACTTCTGCCGGGGGCGGTATCGGGTCCCCCCCGGAAACCTGCCGCTGCCCCCCAGCCACGAGCGACGCGGCTCGGCCCGGGGAGGGGCCGCGGGGGCCCCCGGTGCAGAGGCGGGTCCCGGCCCGGTTCAGCACCCGGCGGCGGCGGACAGCGCCCCGGGGGGAGGGGGAGGGGGCGGGCGAGACGTACCTGCCCCTCCGGGTCCGCAGCGGGGGCTCGGCGCCCGCCCTAGCAGCTCAGCCTGCGGCTCCCGCCGGCCGGGTCCATGGGGCAGCCGCAGCGAGGCGCGGGCCGGAGCGGTCCCCTGAAGTTGGAGCCGAGCCGAGCCGAGAGCTTCCCGCTCGCCCCGCTCCCTCTTTTTATCACGGGATTTCCGGACCATCCCTCCTTCCACTCGGCTAGGAGGGACCTGGCGGCTTCCTCCTCCCCCTGCCGCGGCTAGGGCGGCATCTCCAGCCTCGCTGCGCCCCCCCCCGCCCCCCGCCCCCCGCACACACTGGCCGCCCGCCCCCGCCCAGCCGGCACCTGGGCGGGGGGCGGGCAAGAGGTTCGCAGCGCTCCTGCGGCGGGGGAGTTGCAAGGGAGCTGCCGGGGGTTGCAAGGGAGCCGCGGGGGGGGGAGTTTGCAAGGGAGCCGCGGGGGGGGGGG